>NC_053026.1:563417576-563533168 GCF_003073215.2 Triticum urartu | reverse complement strand
CAAGCTTGGAGATTACTCGAGTTAGCAGACAGTTTGTGTGCATGCTTCTTGAAGGCAAACTATTTCCCCAATGGCAATCTTCTAGGCACGTTGTTTTTCTGGTAAGTCATCAGCAGTATGGAAAGGTATTGAGTATGGACTTGAACTTGTTAAGAAAAGTATAATTTGGAGAGTGTGGGGTTGCTCTTCCATTACAACATGGAGACATCCATGGATTCCTAGGGGCGTCCTTCAAGCCGGTGACACCTAAACAAAACCGCGAGTTTAATTGGGTCTCGGATTTTTTGGATCAAAATGGTGCTTGAGATGTTCATCGTCTTCAGGACCACTTCGGGCCCATGGATGCGCGTGACATTGTAAAAGTTGCACTTCACCGAGACAGCGGGATGATTTCTTTGCGTGATTTTCGAAGAAGCGTGTGCACTTTTCTATCAAGAGTGCATATCGACTCGTGGAAGGTCCTCAAAATGATTTGTTCATGGCTGGGGCCTCAAGCTCGACCCCAGGAGGGGATCGGGCCATTTGGAACTTAATCTGCCGGTCGAAGGTTCCCCAAAAGCTGAAGATCATGGCTTGGAGTGTAGTGTCAGGTGCCCTTGCTACCATGGCTTGCAATGCTTCTAGGCACTTGTCCACATGTTCGACCTGCACCTCATGTGGTGTAGAGGACTAGAAAGCTTCCATGCATTGATTTTTTTTGTAACCACACCAGGAGTATTTGGGAGAGGATGATGATTAGATGGCAACTACCTGCTGATGACCAACTAGTTGAGATGGGCAAGAACTTCCTACTTAACATTTTGAAAGTGCAACTAATCCCCGGGTGGTTTTGGTAATTCATAACAACATATATGGCATTGAACTAATGCTTATTCAAGATAGATTTCAGAAAAGTTCAATGATTGGCATGGCATGGACATGAGAATGTGGACCCCTCAAAATGCTAAGGACATGGATTGGCAAAGCTTCAGGACTCTACATTTTTGGTTAAGTGGTCCAAGATCACACTCAGTGTATAGGAAAGCCAATACTATTAAAAGGGGATGAGGTTTTGATCATAACTCAATTGCTCAAGTGCTTGATGATATTGCTTCGAAAACCCTCAGCCACTTTCTCCTAGTCATATTTGTACAAACCCTAAAAATCCAACCGTGTCCCATCGAAAACTTCCCATCCGGACTCACCGAGTTGGTCCTATACATTGCCACAGCCAAAACCTAGAGTTTCGGTCCCACCTAGATGACGATCGGTCCCACTGATTTGCACTGGCCAAGTTTCTGTAACCTTGTCGCCTCACTTCAGAATTATCGAGTTGAAGCGGTCGGAATTACCGAAAGACAGTCTCTCTTAGGTCATCACATATCGGTCTCCTCACTTCGGTCCCACCAGAAAGCCCAAACGTTCAAATCTTTTACACAGACCGGTCTCACCGAGATTTTGGATCGGTGTCACCGAGTTGAATCAAAAGGCTTGTAACGGTTGGATTCTGGGTAAAGACTATTTATACCCCTCCACCCCCACCTACTCTCTAAGAGAGCCATCACAATGAAACTACACTCTAACCATTCATTTTCTGTGAGAGAATCACCTACTCATGTGTTGAGATCAAGTCATTCCAAACCCACCATTTGAACCTTGATTTCTAGCCTCCTCAAGTTGCTTTCCACTCCAATCCTTCTCCTACCAAAGTCAAATCTGCGATAGAGTGATTGAGTGTTGAGGAGACTATTATTTGAAGCACAAGAGCAAGGAATTCATCATCAACAACACCATCTATTACCCTCTGGAGAGTGGTGTCTCCTAAATTGCACTACAAAAAAATACACTTCCGTGATGATACGTGTTTGTCACAGTAGGTCGCTTTTTTTCATGCATGTACATTCATGACAAATTTATGACATAATCAAGATAGTCATACCTGTGCTGTCGTAGAAGTGTTCCATGACATTACCAAAATTATCATCACGGAAGTGTCCACTTCCATGACGGTAAATCGCGCGTCACAGAAGTGCTTTCGTCAAGGGTGACCGACACGTGGCATCCACCGTAACGAAACGCCGTTAAGCTATCGGGTCGGGTTTTGGATCCGATAACCCATTAACAGCCCCGACCAATGGGGATTTTCCACGTGTAAAATCATCATTGGCTAGAGGAAACACGTGTCGGCTCATCGTCGGGACAGATGTCATCCACTCACTGGACAGAAGGCGCCTATGATACGTCGACACGTGGCACGGCCCAACAAGTTTAAATGGGCCCGCCCAACTAAAGGCCCACAAGATTTTGCGGACCATAATGGGCCGGCCCAGCTAAAGGCCCACGAGATTTTGCGGAACATAATGGGCTGGCCCAGCTAAAGGCCCACAAGATTTCGCGGACCATAATGGACCGGCCCAGGTAAAGGCCCACAAGATTTTTGTGTGCCATAATAGGCCGGCCAGGTAAAGGCCCACAAAATTCTTGCGGATCATAATGGGCCGGCCCAGCTAAAGGCCCACGAGATTTCACCGACATTAATGGGCCGGCCCAGCTGTAGGCCCACAAGATTTTGAGGACCCTAGTAGGTCGGCCCGTTAACTGGTTGCCATGTTTTGGGCCAAATGTCGGCCCATATTTGATCCGGTCTATTAATGGCCTGCCACGCTCCGGTCCTAATAGTGGCCCATATGAGATCCGGCCCGTTAAAAGCCTACCATGTTTTGGGCCAAATTACGGCCCAGATCAGGTCCGGCCCTTTAAGAGGTTTTGGGCCTAGTTATGGCCCATGTCAGATTCGGCCCGTCAACTGGACACTATGCTTTTGGGCCCACTTGTTAAAGGCTCACTTAGTAATTCGGCCTGATATTAGTTTTGGCCTGTTAAGGGCCCGTTTAACATTTCGGCCCTATATTAATTTCAGCCTGTTAAAAGCTCGTCATATAGTTGGGCCTAACTACGGCCCAGTTTGCATCCGGCCTGCTCGCAGCCGATATCTGATTGGGCCAAACAAGGACCGAGACAATTTTTCGGCCTGTTAAAAGCCCGTGATTTGATTCCCACAATCATGGGCCAGGGTTCATATCGGGCTGCTGCCGGCCCGTGAGCTGATCGACACGTTTCAGGCCCAACCTACATCGTGATTGCATGACGGCCCGATTATGTACCGTAATTTTACGGTTTGGCCGGTTTACTGCGAAGACAGGATATATATATATATATATATATATATATATATATATATATATATAGTAAAATAACTGCAGCATCCTGAATAAGAAAAAAACCTATACTATACAATAAAGAAATTATGCCATATTATATCCACTGGGCATCAAAGTTCACCACTATGATAATAAAGCACAAGCAGACAGCAGATTACATACACTGGGCATCAAAGATCGCCACCAATGCAAATAAACACGCCGACAAAATAATATACAAAACCGACAGCACTTCAATAGAGTTCAAGAAAGGCTAGCCCTGCTGGGGAGCTGCAGCGCAAGCAGCCGACCAAGATGATGAGACTGCGCTTGTTCAACACTTATATCTTCCTCACTCTGAAAGATAAACAAGCAGACAGATGACAGGTTTTGCACATAAAAGTATCAGTGCTGACAATTCATCACATTTCTTACTGACGAATAAAGTGACACAGTTTAAATTTGCATTAACACAATATGGTATTGTTCAGGTCAAGACATGGCAGGAAATGACATTGTGAAGGAGTTGGCACCTTCACGACACCATTGGATTACAGATCAAAAACTCATAAGTATCAATGGTTAGTGTGCTGTCAATTTATACCATTTCAGATTTCCTGCAAAAAAGATACGTAAGGCACATGCGGAAAAGTAGAAATTCAAATTGTCATGTGATTTCATAGACAGTATCTCATCCTGGGAACGAGACTAGTGCATAACAAGGTTTTTCCATTCAATGTCTTCTAAATTTAGCACAGGAGACTTCACCGGAAATTCGTTTATAGACTTGCTACCAAAGTGTGATTTCCTCAGGTAACACCGATACTGCTGCAATGCTTCCTTAAAAAGCACAAGCAAGCTTTGCTCGTCATGACTATCCAGATTGACCCTCGCCTAGTTACAACAATGTAATTTAAATCATTGATGTGTTCAATCAGCAGAAAACAGGAAAATAATAACCATGAATAATAGCACTTACACGTAAGTTGGACAGGAAGATGTGAAAATGGTGTTTGTCTTCACAATAATCTTCCCATGATGGGAATATATGCACGTAGTCCCTAACAACATTGAAAGCATTGTCCTTTAAACTGGGAATAAATGGAATGGGGTTCCAATCTGCAAGAATTGGTCATCTCTGCAGTTGGGATAGGTCTTCGGCCGGTGGACTTGCTGTACTTTTTGGTAGAGTGGGATTTTTCTGTGGTACAGCTGGTGCTATGGCAAATGAAATCGGTATACCTTTTGCTGGAGTGCAGGTCCTGTGTGGTGGGGCTAGTGGTGTGGCTAGTGAAGTATGGGTACAGTGTGCTGGAGTCGGTCCTACGTTTTGTGTCACTGGTTGTACAACCAATATAAATAGGGTGTTGTCTGATTTCTCCGGCACCACCACGTTTTTCAAGGACTTTGTTGATGCTCCTTCAGGTTCGGCAATCACCCTCTTCCTTTTTGATGTCTGATGCACAAGAACAACATTTGAGTGAAAAAACATGGTATGATGACAGATGGAATATGTATTGATAATGGATGGGCATGGCATCTCGACATATATGATGAGTAAACTAAGCAGATGGCGGTGCAACAAAGTAGAAGAAATGCAAGATACGCGCAATTAATAAAACCTTGCCAAATTAGAACAGACACCTTGATGGGTGAACAGGACAGGCCATCTGCCTTTGACTCCTCGAGGTTAGAATAGTCATTAGGATGATATTCTGAACAAGAATCAATAGGTGGGGAGCGTACGAGTCTCATTGCTTCCAGAATGGCACTCAATGCCTTGCTGCCAATTTTGTAAGTCATTGCAGTGTTCCACAATATTCTTCTGATGTGCGGATTCTGATATTCACTGTAATTGCGTATAATATCTGAGAATCATGAAAACATAAATAGTTGTGAGATTATCTTTGTAATGCAGATGATATTCTACTATAGGGGCGCCCCTGTAAACACTTGTGTGCTATCATTGGATTCTGATGAGAGAGCTCATGTGTGCTGTAATATGGTGCGTGCATTTATATAATCTGGCACAAGTACACAAAAAATAGGCTCCAGAAGTAAGGATAGCTGGCAGATGATAGGTTCATAATATATTGTATAGAGAGTTTATTGCCAAACCATGATAACAAGAGCACACAGCAACTAGGCAGATCATAGTGTACATAACAGGGGTACACCATAACCAGGATATATAAATCGGGAAAGTGGAACTGGCTGGAAATTACGGTGTTGTATTGCCGCTAGTAATTGAAAGCCTATCGATCACGTACAGGCCAGCTCTATCAGCTGTCGACTGCAGATGTCCCTGCTCCCCTTCTTGACAAGGAACATACTGTGCTTCCCATACAGAACACCGCACGGGCCGCTGGCCGAACCACCGGCCCCACCGCCTGTGTTCCTCCGCCACCCCCACCCCCGCCCCCACCCGCGTCGAGTTTTCTTCGTTCGACGATGCCCCACCACCGCCCCCACAACCACCATCCCCACCCGAGCCCCTTCAATCGCACCGGCGAAATCCGGCAAGCTCTGAAAAATCGACTGACCCAATTTTGAAATTTAGTCTACTGTGATTTAACTAGTGTGGAATATAAAAGGGGAAAACCATAAGCATTGCGAGTATGGTGTTGAGCGTGCCATGGCGGATCTGAAGGTGCAAACCGGACAAAGGCAGCTTCGCAACTAAGACAAGAAATCAGAGTAAAGCAGTGGCGATCTATTTTCTTGCTGCGATAAATAAGTTGAGCAGATACGAAAGAGTACCGCCTCTGGTGCGGCGCCGTGTACGCATCTGCTGAGAATTTGATGGTGCTGCGGTAGCGATGGCTGTCGGCCGTGTGGAAGCAGATCTAGGAGGGTAGATGGTGGCGGCGGGGCGCGGTGGACGAGACGGTCGTAGGAGCGGCGCCGGCAAGGTGGACGAGGCGGGGATGAAGCGAGAGGACGGGATGCAAGGATCCTGGTCCGAAGCCGTGGATGAGAGAGGTCGATCTCTTGTAATGGACGGCGGCGTCGGGGTATCAGCTCCGGCATGGTGGAGGAGGACGGCAGTGGATGGGGTGGCGAACGACGGCGGACGGAGGAGGGTGGGGTGGAGAGGGTGTTTTGGCGCCCACGGAGTACGAATGGGGAAAAGGGAGGTAGAGAGGAAGGGGGGAACCATGTATTCATGGCGCGCTTGTCTCAAATGCGAGGAAATTTACAAACTTAGCCCCCGTTTCAAATTTCTACTACATCACAGCAACACTAGCCGGTTGGGGATAGGACGGTAATCTCGCATACACCGAATATTTGTCGACGAGAGTTTGTTTTTGGCGCCCACCGTGTATGAATATGAATTGGGGAGGGAGTCGATTTCGGCCGAGGACACACTGTGTTTTGGCGCCCACCGTGTATGAATCCGGGTGAGAGGCGGTTACGTCACGTTTGGGTGAAATTACAAACCTACCCCTATCGAAACCTATAGAAATCCAGCATATAGGCTTTGCGTGGTAGGGATAGGCAGTAGTGATTTCCATCTCGCGGATTTTGGTTTCGGGCGGTTACTGCGACTTTCCCCGCTTCGTTCAAATTTTACAGAGTGCACGTTTACCGTGCCAACTCAATTCGAATCCCGTTTGTATTCTATTTTTTTCGGGCGGGATCCATTTTAAATTGGAATTACGTTCTATATACATCATTTTTTATATATACTTTCAAAAGCAGAACAAAGAATTCTGCTCCTTTATATGTATAATATGATTTACAAATACAACGATCTCGAAATCTTAAGGTTGAATTCGAAATTTTTTAACCAAATTATGTTCTACTAAAATGTATGGATCAGTAATATCTACATATTAAATAACATAGATGTGCGTGAATTCATATGAGTATGCATGTTTGATAGATCAATTTTGGTTCGAGTATGGATTACATGTATAATCATCTCGAATTCAAATATTTGAATCCTTTTTTTGTTCACTCCTTTCACGCCCATCTCTTTGCATGCATGCTCCTTCAGGTAGCTATCACTCTCTTTTCTCCAGCTCACCCGCACGCTCACTTCATGTTGCTCCTATCCTCGCAAACATGGTCTCTCGACATCTCCCTTGAGAAGTGTCACACTCTCCCTATCATTATAAATTACACGGTTTTCATTATCTCTTACGTCTCTACTGTTCTCTGGTATCACTCGGTACCTAAGCTTTCTTTTTCACCGCCAAACACACAGTCCCCACTCGTCTTTCACTTTGTCTTTCTCTCTATGGGATTCTCTCACACACCCTATATGTCTCTATATATGACTCATACCACTAAAATTACTCTCTCTATATCTCCTGTAGACACAACATTTGTTGTGGTCTCCTTTTCGTCTCCATCCCAGACTGACATTATTCATTTGTTTACCGATCAGACAACCCCGACTACTGTCTCCTCTCTCTCACACGCAGACACACACGCACAACTCCTGCTTCCACTCCCCTTCCCGACTACCGTCTCTCTCTCTCACACACACAAAACTCTCGCTTTCGCACCCCGACTCGTATTTCTCTCACAAACATTTATCGACTAGCTAGCATCTAGATAGGTTTATACACGCACACACTCATGCTTCCACCATCGCATACATGTCTCTCTCCCGCTCCTTGTATCTATGTAGATATTTGTTCCCTTCTTGAGACACGCCCTCTCGATTGTGCACACACACGCTATCGCCTCATTTTAAGCTGATACCTATCGCACACACACTCCTTGTGTATTTGTCACACATGCACTCCGTCCTCCTCCACTCGCCCTCTCTCTCACACACACATGGGCTTTTTGCAACAACTAGCAAGATGCCCATGCGTTGCACGGAACATCAAGATGCATTTGTATGAGTAGTTTATCTTGTGGGGGAAAAGGATGAACGAGGGAAGGCCTTATTTGCAAATGTGGAGAGGGGTGTGGGTATCTTTTTGCAAAATTGGCATAGTTTCCTTCCTATCCGTCAGATATAGATCGGACGGCCTATATTGCAGGATGGCAGGCACACGATCATCACCGACAATGCTTATTATAAGAGTAGGGATAAAAAATAGAGTTGGTGATAATGGTGGGCCTGCCATCCTGCAATGTAGGTCATCTGATTTATATCTGACGGATAGGAAGGAAAATATGGCAATTTACCCGCACTCTTCACCACATTTGCAGATAAGGCCTTCCCTCGTTCATCCTTTTTTCCCACAAGATCTTGATGTTTTGTGCAACGCACGGGCATCTTGCTAGTAAGAGTAGAAATTAGACATATACCACTTCTCGAATCTTGAAACCAACAACATTCCTCCCTTATCTCATCAAAACCGCCAAAGGAATATATTTTGAGTGAAACATAACATTTTTTTAGTGATATACGTATTTCAAAGCTAGACTTATTTTTCTATCAAATCGGTGAATATGTATTAATCCAGTGGCGGAGACAGGCCTAGGGCAGCTCGGGTTATAGCCCCAGGCCTAGAAACAACTTCCTTTGTAATTTCTTCATGCAAAGCATAGAAAATCATAGAAGTTTATCACTCAACATAGCACAGCCCCAGGCGTAGTCTGCATCTAGCTCCGCCACTGTATTAATCTACTTTGATCGTGTGGCAACACATTGGCACATTGCTAGTAGTTATTATAATTTTTTGGACACCAGACAAACGGTGGAGTACATATACGAAGAGAAGAGGCGCACGCACGCAGCCGGCCTCTCGCTGTCTCGCACACATGAGTGTTACGTAAAGGCGACGTTAACAAATAAACCCTAAAACCCTAGGGGCACGATTGCTGCATTCGCGGGTACCGGGTACGTGGTGGAGCACCTTTGTAGGAATAGTCAGCTCGCGTGATAATTTGATCCGTAGGAGTTGATGGTCGGGACCACAGGTGAATGACTTGGAGTGCGGTGGCTCACCAGTTGCCCCAGATCGAGTAGCCACGTTTAAAATATCGTTTTTTAGCGGGGTTAAGAGTTCCGATTTTTAATGGTGTGTTATAAGTAGTAAGTAGTTTTTAGAACGATTGGTATGGAGCGAAAATGGAATTCATAGTACTACGTACCTCCTTGGCATATGGTTGTATGGTTTTTTTTGCGATGGAGGTTGTATGGCTTTATGTTGCGAGATGTTGAACCTGGTAGTTCTAGGGCAAATACTATGGTTTAGATTTAGATGCTGGTTTTCTTTAATGAAAATCGGAAGGGGAAACCCTTCTTCGATTAAAAAAAACTACTACCTCCATTCTGGTTTACTAGTCCCCATCGTACTTTGGGTCAAAGTTTGTCCACGAACTTTACTTGTAAAATGTGAATGGAAAACGAGATTTTGTTATACCCAAACAAAAAGGACTGGAGGGAGTGATTGCTCTGACACGGACGCGACCTCTCATAGCGCAGGCATTGAACCGGCGCGCCGACCAAGAGGGCCGCACTCACTGCAGGCCCGGCTGAGCACGCCTCCTCGCCGCGTGCAACCAGCTTAAGACTGCCCCGCCTGCCTTCATTGAATCTGCGCGTGTGCCGGCAACACGTCCTTCCGCGAGATGGCGGGCATTTTAGAACACAAAAAATGACTAAAATATAATTAATTTACGCATGGTCTTGACTTGTTGTGCTCGCACTGGTAGCAGGAACTAGTAGAGGATTTTCTTTATTTATAACTCTCCTCACATATTTTTTGGCTTTGAAGTGAATCATGGTTGTGGACATTATGTATGAATGTGCAGATATCTGTGAACATGAGTTTGATGTGGAAGTTGAACTTGGAATGTTGGGCTTGCGCGTGAACTATACCATGTCCAATGCTTCGTCTGTTATTGTTTGGAAAGTAGTTGCTGTTATTACATGACCCGAAAAAAACATTTTGTGCCACATCAGTAGATGCACGGACATCACAACAGGCATGCTGACTGGATAAACATTTGAACCTAGCTATTATGAAGGAAATTTTGTATTGACAACAGTTTTAGATAGCAGGAGACGCCTAGCTTGCTCTGCGTCTGCTAGCTTATTTCTGGCTTCTTCCATCTCTTCTTTGGCTTGGGTGAAGAGAGCATCTGATTGCTCTTTTCGCTTCTTCAGGAACTCAGCTACATTCTCAAGGGTTGCCGCACGCTTTCTTTCAGCCTTTACTAATGCCACGAGGACACGAACAACTGACGACTCCACCTGGCTTGTGTGTAATCCAGCATCATCTAGGAATTTGCACCTTGTGTCTAATCCAGCATCATTGGGGAACTGGCACCTTGTGTGTATTCCAGCCTCATTTTGGAAACATGATCTCGAGGTTGACCATACTTCCCTCCTCGCAGGAACTGCATCCTGACATGAAGTTACTTCTTTTTTAGATCAATACTCAGAGCAACCTAGATCCATTTAGTAGAAGCCAGATAAACAGAACTCGGAGAAGTGAATTCAAAAGGAAAAAATAAATAAAAACAGACTACAAGGTGAGAACACCCACTTCCTACATCAAGCTAAAAACGAAAGCATTGGGACGATTAAGAATCTTGTTATTACACATCGAAGAACACCACGCTTAAGAGAAACAGAAACTACAACATATACACATCGATGAACATGAGGCTACACGAAAGTAATTGAAAGGGTGTTACTTACCAAAGCCCATTTTACAGGTTCGGTGCAGCTCCTCTTTAACTTGCCACGCTCCTTGAAGATGTCCCGAATATCCCGTGTTTGGTCTTCATTGCTCCTCTGCATGTTCGCACTCGTGGTTTTAAAATCTCAACATGGCAAGAAAATATACTACTAGTAATACTCGTGCATCTTGTGGGCAACATTAAAGCACTCGTCTGCCATGTTAGAGCATCTCCAACAAGTTAAACTACTCATACAAATGCATCTTGATGCGTGCAACGCATGGGCATTTTGCTAGTTCTAAAAACCTTTCCATCATTTGCCACACTACTGGTTGAAAATGAAAAACCTACCCAAGCACAGCGCGATACAGGAGCGACGCACAATTACAAGCTGATATTCTGTTGGACAATGGAGGCTATAACCAATTACTTTTACGGGAACAATAGCACCCAGGAAATTTGAAGGGTAGGTATGAACAAAATTGGAACTGCACATGTACTGCTAAGTGATTCAATACACACATTACCAATCGAGGAGGATAACAATGGTCGCGGCGGCCTCTGTGAGTCATGGTCGGCAACGGGAGTCAGTTCATTGTCCACGACGGTGGTACTTCTGCGCTTGGCGTCGGCTTCCGGGAAGCAGATCCGAGACTGTGGAAGACGATGCCGGGGAAGAGGCTCCGTGTACGACGACGACGGTGGACCGGCTCCAGTGCGACGTACGAGGTCGTCGATGAGGCAGATGCGCTGCGGTGGACGAGTGCGCCGATGTAAAGGGGAGGAGCACGAAGGCTGCGGTGCCATGGAGAAGTCTATTTTGCGGTGGGGATAGAAATTGGGGAGTATTCAGGTGTACTACTCTGGGTGCTGGGGTGGGGTTGGCTGGGTAGGGTGAACCTGAAGTTACGAAAACAGCCCCCTACCAAGCATCATCCGTAGGCCAGTTCCGAAGGCTATGATGGTAACTTCCCACTGCTTGAATCAGGGTCGCGGGAGATTTTCCCACCGACCTCAAAATTTTGTGACACTGGACTCCCCGTGTGGCGTGTTGAGTGATTCGGCTAAGCAACTAGCGAGTAGTAGTAGTAAACTGTGCATATTAGGTTTGACCGAAGTCAAACTTCCTAAAGTTTGACCAAGTTTATAGAAAAATATAAACATTTACCATAACAAATATGTATGATGTGAAAGTACATTCAATAATGAATCTGATGGTATTTATTTGTTATTGTATATGTTAATATTTTTTGCTATAAGCTTTGTGAG
Organism: Triticum urartu; assembly: GCF_003073215.2. Lineage (NCBI taxonomy): Eukaryota > Viridiplantae > Streptophyta > Magnoliopsida > Poales > Poaceae > Triticum > Triticum urartu. Next base: position 563,521,124 of record NC_053026.1, on the reverse strand, counting down.
AGTTTACAAAACTTGACTTTGACCAATGCTAATACGCGGACTTAAATAAAAACGGAGGGAGTACACATTTGTTTTCTTAGTTTGTAGTGAACTAATCATTTGTTGAAATTGTGAAATAAATATATTAGGCTATTGACTTCGAATGTAATGGTCTATGCAATTCAATAGTTACAATCATTGTCGAATCCCAAGATGTATACAAGGTCTATAGTACTTCACAACATGCTCAAACTCACATAATCCTAGTCAAATGAGAATCTAAATGCATTTCATAGTTATTACTTTGTAGGATGCAACAAGAACAACCATAACTCTACATTAGCCATTATAGATGCTCTAACATGTGTGAATGAAACGTGTGCAGAGAGAGCTTTTGAAGATGGAGCAGATAGGGCGGGAAATATTGTATGTATGTGGACGAGAGAGTAGGAGACAAACCTAACGAGACAGAGAGAGAGAGAGAGAAAGAGAGAGATAAAGAGAGAGGAAGAAGTTAGGTCTGTGAGAAAGATGCATACATGTAATATACATGAGATGCGTGTGCATCTGGATTCTGTATACATGGAAGGAGAAGAGACAACATGTTTGATGAGAGAGCAGGAAAAACATGGACGAGAGGGGAAGGATCTCGTGGGTTGAGGGATTGACAATTTTGTGCGGGGGAGAGAGGGATTGGTAATTTTGTGCAAGAGAGAGAGAGGGCGGGGGGAGGAGTCAGTCAGCCGTCGTCACATCACCCTACTTCCAAATGACCCCGCATTCTCTAGCGCGGTGTGGTCACCGTCTTCGATCTGCTCGTTGCCCTCTTTGAAGATTGAGGTGTTGTGCATGTTGGGGTGCAAAGAAGCACAAGCGAGAGTGGTCGCCGTATAACCTTGGATGGGGATGAATTGTGTGCTCGGTGGAGTGTGTGTGTGTTGTGCTGCGTGTGTGTGTGTCTCTCTCTCTCTCTCTCTCTCTCTCTGTGTGTGCGTGTCAGATATTGAGAGAAAATAGACCTAAGGAGAGAAATGTGTATTCACGAAGAGATTGTGCGGGCCTTGAGGTGGGCAGGGACCGGGTGAGGGTGTCAAAAGTGTGCGTTGATGCATGTGTTGCATGCGACTGTGCGAGGGACAGACAAATCGAGAGAGATGGTTGTTGTGTTACGGATGCTCCTCTCTCTGTCTCTCTCCCTCTCTCTCTCTCTCTCACACACACACACACAAGTAAACTAGAAAACCGTTCTCTCATGTATACACAACGTATCGGCATCTGTCTATGTCTCACTCATGCACGATCATTTGCACATTCACACCTCTCTATGTTTGTATCACACGCACACCGTCTCCACATTGCCCTTCCGCCACAACACACATATGGCCACATACACACGTTCTCTCTCAGTCACACACACAAAATCAGTATTAAAAAAACTAGGGCACACCTAAAACGTCCAAATCCAAATAAACACGAATTGGAGCTAAATTCAAATATATGGAAATATTGCAGTGTCAAGAACTTTCACAGGAAAAAAAGTTGAGTAATATTCGAGGATTGTTTTCACACACACAAAAAGGTTCGGTGGATGTCCTTCGAGTGTGACACGGTGACGCACCATTCGATCGACCGCGCGGCCGCGGTTCACGCGCATGCACAGGATTCCATATCGTGGCCGTGGTACTAAGGCTGGTCACAATGGGCAAGAACATAAGCTAGTAACTAATAAAAGCGCTGCCTAAGTCTAATGTTTACGTGTACTAGTACGGTTTTCTTTTAAGTTTGACCAACCTTATATATAAAACTAAAGTAAGCTCCCACACGTGCACTCATCAATATGCCGCCGCCGTTGCGCATGCCGGCGCCCGCCTGCTCTGGCCAACAATTTCTCGCCCATCACCGCTGTGTCGCCGCCGTCCCTGTGCCATGAAGCCAAAGGCTCGCCCGCTCACGTCGTCTACAGTCCCTCCTCGCGATGCCGCCACGCTGCCAAGCACACGAGCAGCTGGTGGAGCCACATCTATGCACGCAAGGTACGAAGAGGAGGACGAGCGCGTGCTCCAGCACGCCGACGAGGAGGAACTAGCGTGTCATTGTCGTCTCCGCCCGCGCGGAGGAGGCGCGCATGGTGGCTGTCGCGGCGGAAGCCGGTCGCGCGCACGTCGAGCCCGCAAACCGGGTGCGGACGCGGAATCTACCTTCGAGACCTTGAATGCCATTTGGATCCTGCAATCTGAAGGAGCAATTTGGGTCAGTCGACTCATGTGAGCCGTTTGATGCAACATGGATGGCTAGAAGGGCTTCTTCCACCTCTTCTGCCGTCTTCTTCCTTCGCTCCATCGAACTTCTTTCACAAATCGACTGACCCAAATTATACTACTAGTACGAACGTATTAAGTATAGTAGGAACATGAAGATACAAGCAGTAGTGCCAACTGCAAGAAGAACAGTAGTAAGACATAGTACTAGTACTACTGTACATACTAAAGAGTTCAAATAACGAGAAAGAACATAAACATAGTTCTGCTGGGGCCTCAGCACAACACACCCTTGAAACTAAACTAATAAGCAACTAGTCTGCTTGACACTGCAGTAGAACCAGCATGAGCGACGGCACTGCCTCCTACTTGGAGTCCGAGTCCACGTCCTCGAGTTTGTCTTCGTCCCTCTTCCTCTTCCTCTTCGCCGACGCTTCTTTGCTTGAACCAGACACTGGTCTCTGCTTCTTCATCCAACCCTTGTAGATATTTAAACAAAGGTAGGCATCCATTGCTGCGTACATGATGTTATCTTCATCTAATGTCTTCGACTCCCATGCATGATGAAACTCGTGATGAGGTTTCTTCAGTTTAGCATACGAAGGATCAATCATGGCTGCTGCCAGGGTCAGCATTGAAGGTTGAGAGGAGGACACCAGGCTTGCCTTCTGGAGATCGAAGGGCTGGCCTACAACGAGACCTATCCGACGCAGGACGTCACTGTCATTCTTAAAACCTACAGTAACGAATTTCACTCTTTTGTCCTTGAGGAAGTTCTTAAAATCCTGGCACTCAACGTCGGCATGGCATATGTGGTAGACCAAGCAAACGTTATGTACGCAAACCTAGATCACGGCGGGCTTCTTCCTCTCTTCGTCCTTTAGATCCTTCTCTCGTCCCAGGACTGTGGTGTACTCAACATCAAGCCTAGCGACCCACTCATCCGTTGAACTGTTGAACATGCTTAGGAAGCGAGCAAGCCATGCTTTCACCGTCTCGGATCCACGTGTGTAGATGATGATGAACTGATCGCCGGTGATGGCTCTAACCTGGTACTCAGCGGCGACCATGGAGATTTGGGAGGCCATGGATTTTGGAGGAGGGTTAGGAGAAGTTGAACTGTTGTACCCCGCAAAAAAACTGGGAGCGAACTAATGTGAAAGGACGGGACGACTGGGAGCGAACTGTTGTAACGTAGAAGACGGGGACGAGTAGGGCATGCGAACGGCGTGGGGTTGCTGGCTTGCCTGGTGGATAAACGACTGCAAGCCCCCAAAGAGTTCTCGAGAACTATGCGGGACCCACTAGATGTCATGTCTACTAGACCCATATCATAGGCCTGACGGTATAGCTTCTGCCTGTTCGCACGCCATGCCGGCGCGTGGATGTAACTTCACTTAATTCCATCAAACGTCGCGCCTCCCACGACCTTCGCCTCCCTCGCGCGGTCGCGCCCTTTGAGACTTCGACCGGCTATAAATGAGCAATTTTTTTGCCTTTTTTTAGACAAGCAATTTTTTTTGCCTATTCCGCATGCATGATACTCCCTCTGGTCCTTTTTACTCCCGTCAACTGTTTGCAAAGTGTTTGACCAAATTTATACTTTTTCTTGAACACCACCTTATATTAATTAACCAGCCACACCAGTACACTCATTCGATACAATATTCACCACACAGGGCGGTACGTTATTTATAAGAATACCATCTAATCTATTGTCAAAGCTATACTTCGCGATTAAGTGTGCCACCTTATTGGCCGAACGGCTAATCTTTGACAGTTGAAGATTGTTGATCAACTTCGAGATGCTCAACGCTTTCATCTTCAGGTCACGCATAGCAGACCTGGCAATGCTTTGACAGGCATCAATGAAATCCCACGACCAAATTTATACTAAAAATATCAATATCTACAATACTCCCAAAACACTTAGGCGCGGTACATTAACTTCTACCTCGTTTCTTGTTTCTTGACATATCAACCAATAGGAGATGTGGGTGTGCATGCTTTTAATGACTTGAGACTACCAAACACGACATGCAGTGGTTAGTTCATTGCATGCAATGCTATTAATTAGCAAATAAACATTAAGATCTCTCGTTTTCCCCTCCTCCTTGGTCACAGTGCACAATCTAAGATGACTTGCTCACCTAGACGGAGGGAGTACTGATTATAATGAGTATAAGAACTATGTTTTATAATGAGTGTAAAAATATTGATTTGACATTGTGAATGTTGACACATTGTGGAATAGTTTTTGAAGTCTGCAAAAGTACTCAACTAGTGTTGTCGTTCTCCACAAAAAAATGTGTTTACCAATGCATGCATGAACACTAGTTACTCTAACCCCCCTCTCTTCTTTAATTCTTTGCCACATCAGCATGTTTGCTATTCCCGTGTGCATGATACCAGCTAAGATACCACCATTATGGCCAGCCTTAATCATCGCATGCAATAATTTAGTGCACCTTGAAATATGAACATGTGTGGGGCGTGTTTGTTTTTAATGACTTGAGACTATACTAGCCCGGCATGCAAGATGACTTATTATGCACTGTTCCCCATACCTGCAGGAAGCCCGTTCATCTCCAAATCTTTTCCTCTCCATGTGTGGAAACAATATGCCTGCCAAACTCTCCTTCTTCCTCCGGCGGTCCCACCACTCCACCCCGTGTGAAAAAATCTGCATGCATGACTCTCCTCCCCCCACGCTCGTCCAATCCATTGTGACTAGCAATATTTCCACCCCTTCGCTCACCTGTAATTTACTCCAACAAATATGCCCACATAGCTATTACTTAACTGCAGGTGCATTCGGTCACTGACATATGGGCCCAATAGGGGTCTGGTCCACATGTCAGTGATGCAACTGGACCGGCAGTTAAGTCAGTGCAGCTCAGTCCATATCTTATGTAGGTGTGCCATTGCTCGCTATAAATACTGCGCCTCCCACGACATCGCTATCTCCTCCCCCTCACGTTCACGTCCATCGCTATCTCCTCCCCCTCCCTCTCACGTCGACCACCATGGCATCGCCCCTCCCAAGCCCTAGGAGCCCCTCGCTGCACCGCGCGGACGGTCATGCGTCACCATTCCGTTCCTCGTGGCCACTAGTCGAGGAGGACGCGTCGGTGTTCCGCTCCTCGCAGCTACACGACGTGTCGCCGTTCCGTTCCTCGCCGCCACTAGTCGAGGAGGACGCGTCGGTGTTTCACTCCTCGCCGCGACGCGACGCGTCGCCATTCCATTCCTCGCTGCCACTAGTCGAGGAGGACGCGTCGGCGTTCCGCTCCTCGCGCGACGCGCCGAGGTGGACGCGTCGACATTCCCAATCTCGCCAGCATGCGCGCCGGAGGACGCGTCGGCTCCCCGCTACGAGGAGAATGTCGCGCCGCCCGCCGAGCCCCCCCAGCCTTGAGGAGCTTTGGAAAGAAATGGATGTCGCCTTGTGGGAGGCTTTGCCTCCAGCAGAGCGCGCCAAAATAGAGGCGGAGAAGAAGGCCGAGGAAGAGAAGCGCACCACGGAACAAGCTGCCTGGGAGGCATATGTCGCGTCCGAGAGAGTCAGGCAATTGGCTCTTTGGCAGAAGGCTTGTGCGAGGGCCGTGAGGGTGGCGGAGGACGCCCGTGCCGACGCCCTGAGTGCAGTCGGGCCCAAGCGCCTCATCTACGCTTGGCGGTACATGGACCGGGTGCACGCTTCCAGCAAGGAGGAGTACCTGTTGGCGCCGGATCACCACACCGGTGAGATCGCGCTCGCCCGCCGGCAAGCCACCAATCAGCACCTCGCGAGTTGCGAGGCTGAGGAAGAGGCATTGTGTCGGCGCGCTGGGAAACGACCGCGCACCAGGGCATGATACGTCCATTTTGCATTATGCTTTTATATCGATATTTATTGCATTATCGACTGTTATTTCACTTTATGTCACAATACTTATGGTTATTCTCTCTTATTTTACAAGGTTTACATAAGGAGGGAGAATGCCGGTAGCTGGAATTCTGTGCAGGAAAAGGAGCAAATATTAGAGACCTATTTTGCGCAAATCCAAAAGTCCTGAAACTCCACGGAACATCTTAAAATAAATAAAGAAAAATCCTCGCCAAAGATGAAGGCCAGGGGGCCCACACCCTGCTCACGAGGGTGGGGGGCGCCCCCCTAGGGCGCGCCCCCCTACCTCGTGGGCCCCCTGGTGGCTCTCTGACGTCCATCTTCTCCTATATGAAGTCTTTCGATGAGAAAAAAAATCAGAAGGAACCTTTCGGGACGAGACTCCGTCGCCACGAGGCGAAACCTTGGCGAAACCAATCTAGAGCTCCGACAGAGCTGTTCTACCGGGGATACTTCCCTCCGGGAGGGGGAAATCATCACCATCGTCATCACCAACGCTCCTCTCATCGGGAGAGGGCAATCTCCATCAACATCTTCACCAGCACCATCTCATCTCCAAACCCTAGTTCATCTCTTGTATCCAATTCTTGTCTCAAAGTCCGGGATTGGTGCTAGTAGGTTGCTAGTAGTGTTGATTACTCCTTGTAGTTGATGCTAGTTGGTTTATTTGGTGGAAGATCATATGTTTAGATCCTATATGCATATTATTACCCCTCTGATTATGAACATGAATATGCTTTGTGAGTAATTACGTTTGTTCCTGAGGACAAGGGAGAAGTCTTGCTATGAGTAGTCATGTGAATTTGGTATTCGTTTGATATTTTGATAAGATGTATGTTGTCTAGCCTCTAGTGGTGTTATGTGAACGTCGACTACATAACACTTCACCATTATTTGGGCCTAGAGGAAGGCATTGGGAAGTAATAAGTAGATGATGGGTTGCTAGAGTGATAGAAGCTTAAACCCTAGTTTATGCGTTGCTTCATAAGGGGCTGATTTGGATCCACATGTTTCATGCTATGGTTAGGTTTACCTTAATACTTTTGTTGTAGTTGCGGATGCTTGCAATAGAGGTTAATCATAAGTGGGATGCTTGTTCAAGTAAGAAAAGCACTCAAGCACCGGTCCACCCACATATTAAATTATCAAAGTATCGAACACGAATCATATGAATGTGATGAAAACTAGCTTGATGATATTCCCATGTGTCCTAGGGAGCGCTTTTCCTATTATAAGAGTTTGTTCTGGCTTGTCCTTTGCTACAACAAGGATTGGGCCACCTTGCTGCACTTTATTTACTTTTGTTACTTGTTTCTCGTTACAATTTACCTTATCACAAAACTATCTGTTATCACTTATTTCAGTACTTGCAGAGAATACCTTGCTGAAAACCGCTTATCATTTCCTTCTGCTCCTCGTTGGGTTCGACACTCTTACTTATCGAAAGGACTACGATAGATCCCCTATACTTGTGGGTCACCAAGACTCTTTTCTGGCGCCATTGCCGGGGAGTGTAGCGCCTTTGGTAGGTGGAATTTGGTAAGGAAAAATTTATATAGTGTGCTGAAATTTACTGTCACTTGTTACTATGGAAAGTAATTCTCTGAGAGGCTTGTTCGGGGTATCTTCACCCCGTCCAATAGAGCAAAGAGTTGCTCCTCAACCTACTGAACCTATTGAAAATGAAACTCCTTTTGAATTTCCTTCGGGTATAATGGAAAAACTGCTAGCTAACCCTTTTACAGGAGATGGAACAAAGCATCCTGATGAGCACTTAATATATATGGATGAAGTTTGTGGATTATTTAAGCTTGCAGGTATACCCGATGATGTTGCTAAGAAGAAGGTCTTCCCTTTATCTTTGAAGGGAGACGCATTGATATGGTATAGGCTATGTGATGATATGAGATCATGGGACTATAAAAGATTGAAGTTGGAATTTCATCAAAAGTATTACCCTATGCATCTTGTTCATCGTGATCGCAATTATATATATAATTTCTGGCCTCGCGAAGGAGAAGCATCGCTCAAGCTTGGTGGAGTCTTAAATCAATGTTATATTCATGCCCCAATCATGAGCTCTCAAGAGAAATGATTATTCAAAATTTATATGCTCGGCTTTCTGATAACAATCGCACTTCTTGTGCTGGCTCTTTTATGATGAAGACTATTGAATTCAGATGGAATTTATTGGATAGAATTAAACATAACTCTGAAGATTGGGACCTCGACGAAGGTAAGGAGTCAGGTATGACACCTAAGTTTGATTGTGTGAAATCTTTTATGGATACCGATATTTTCCATAAGTTTAGTACTAAATATGGACTTGACTCTGAGATAGTAGCTTCTTTCTGTGAATCTTTTGCTACTTACATTGATCTCCCTAAGGAGAAGTGGTTTAAATATCATCCTCCCATAGAAGTAAAAGTAGCTGCACCTATTAAAGTTGAAGAAAAGACTATCACTTATAATGATCCTATTGTTCCTACTTCTTATGTTGAGAAACCACCTTTCCCTGTTAGAATAAAGGATCATGCTAAAGCTTCAACTGTTGTTCGTAAAAGCAATATTAGAACTTATACACCTCCTGAGCAAGTTAAAGTAGAACCTAATATTGCTATTGTTAAAGATCTCTTGTCTGATAATATTGATGGGCATGTTATTCAGTTCGAAGGTGAAACTGCTAGAATTGCTAAACCTTGTGCTAAAGATAAACATAGACATGTGGTAGGCGTGCCTATTATTTCTGTTAAAATAGGAGATCATTGTTATCATGGCTTATGTGATATGGGTGCGAGTGCTAGTGTTCTACCTTATGACTTGTATAAAGAAATCAAGCATGAAATTGCACCTGCTGAGTTAGAAGATATTGATGTCACAATTAAACTTGCCAATAGAGATACTATTTCAGCGATGGGAATTGTTAGAGACGTTCAAGTCTTGTGTGGGAAAACTAAATATCCTGCTGATTTTCTTGTTCTTACTTCTCCACAAGATAGCTTTTGTCCCATTATATTTGGTAGACCTTTCTTGAACACTGTTAATGCTAGGATAGATTGCGAAAAGAATGTTGTTACTATTGGCTTGGATGATATGATTCATGAGTTTAATTTCTCTAAATTTAGTAAACAACATCGTGAGGAAGAATTACCTAGTAAGGATGAAATTATTGGTCTTGCTTCTATTGCCGTACCTCCTAGTGATCCTTTAGAACACTATTTGCTAGACCATGAAAATGATATGTTCATGAATGAAAGAAGGGAAATAGATGAAGTATTCTTTAAACAGGAAACTATTCTGCAACATAACTTGCCTGTTGAAATTTTAGGGGATCCTCCTCCACCCAAGGGTGATCCCGTGCTTGAGCTTAAACCGTTGCCTGATAATCTTAAATAAGTTTATCTTGATGAAAAGAAGATATATCCTGTTATTATTAGTGCTAACCTTTTAGAGCATGAAGAAGAAAGATTATTGAAAACTCTGAAGAAGCATCGTGCTGCTATTGGATATACTCTTGATGATCTTAAGGGCATTAGTCCCACTCTATGTCAACATAAAATAAATCTGGAAGCAGATGCCAAACCAGTTCGTGATCCTCAACGACGTCTGAATCCTAAAATGAAAGAAGTGGTAAGAAAAGAAATACTCAAGTTTCTGGAGGCAGGTATAATTTATCCCGTTGCTGATAGTGAGTGGGTAAGTCCTGTCCATTGTGTCCCTAAGAAGGGAGGTATTACTGTTGTTCCTAATGATAAAGATGAATTGATTCCACAAAGAATTATCACAGGTTATAGGATGGTAATTGATTTCCGCAAATTAAATAAAGCTACTAAGAATGATCATTACCCCTTACCTTTTATTGATCAAATGCTAGAGAGATTATGCAAACATACACACTATTGCTTTCTAGATGGTTATTCTGGTTTCTCTCAAATACCTGTGTCGGCTAGAGAACAATCAAAGACTACTTTTACATGCCCTTTTGGTACTTTTGCTTATAGACATATGCCTTTTGGTTTATGTAATGCACCTGCTACCTTTCAAAGATGCATGATGGCTATATTCTCTGACTTTTGTGAAAAGATTTGTGAGGTTTTCATGGATAATTTTTCTGTCTATGGTTCCTCTTTTGATGATTGCTTGAGCAATCTTGATCGAGTTTTGCAGAGATGTGAAGAAACTAATCTTGTCTTGAATTGGGAGAAGTTCCACTTTATGGTTAATGAAGGTATTGTCTTGGGGCATAAAGTTTCTGAAAGAGGTATTGAAGTTTATAAAGCCAAGGTTGATGCTATCGAAAAGATGCCATGTCCCAAGGACATCAAAGGTATAAGAAGTTTCCTTGGTCACGCCGGATTTTACGGGACGTTCATTAAGGACTTCTCAAAAATTTCTCGGCCTCTGACTAATTTATTGCAAAAAGATATACCATTTGTCTTTGATGATGACTGTGTAGAAGCATTTGAAATACTTAAGAAAGCATTAGTCTCTGCACCTGTTGTCCAGCCACCTGATTGGAATTTACCCTTTGAAATTATGTGTGATGCTAGTGATTATGTTGTAGGTGTTGTTCTAGGGCAAAGAGTTGATAAGAAATTAAATGTTATTCATTATGCTAGTAAGACTCTAGACAATGCTCAAAGAAATTATGCTACTACTAAAAAAGAGCTTTTAGTAGTTGTATTTGCTTGTGATAAGTTCAGATCTTATATTGTTGATTCTAAAGTATATATTCACACTGATCATGCTGCTATTAAATACCTTATGGAAAAGAAAGATGCTAAACCTCGACTTATTAGATGGGTTCTCTTGCTACAAGAATTTGATTTGCATATTGTTGATAGAAAGGGAGCTGAGAACCCCGTTGCAGACAACTTGTCTAGGTTAGAGAATGTTCTTGATGACCCACTACCTATTAATGATGACTTTCCTGATGAACAATTAAATGTTATAAGTACTTCTCGTAGTACTCCATGGTATGCTGATTATGCTAATTATATTGTTGCTAAGTTTATACCACCTAGCTTCACATACCAGCAAAAGAAAAAAATTCTATGACTTGAGACATTACTTTTGGGATGACCCACATCTTTATAAAGAAGGAGTAGATGGTGTTATTAGACGTTGTGTACCTGAGCATGAACAGGAACAGATCCTACGCAAGTGTCATTCCGAGACTTATGGAGGACACCACGCTGGAGATAGAACTACACATAAGGTATTGCAATCCGGTTTTTATTGGCCTACTGTCTTCAAGGATGCCCGTAAGTTTGTCTTGTCTTGTGATGAATGTCAAAGAATTGGTAATATTAGTAGACGTCAAGAAATGCCTATGAATTATTCACTTGTTATTGAACCATTTGATGTTTGGGTCTTTGATTATATGGGACCTTTTCCTGCATCTAATGGATACACACATATTTTAGTTGCTGTTGATTATGTTACTAAGTGGGTAGAAGCTATTCCAACTAGTAGTGATGATCATAGCACTTCTATTAAAATGCTTAAGGAAGTTATTTTTCCGAGGTTTGGAGTCCCTAGATATTTAATGACTGATGGTGGTTCACACTTTATTCATGGTGCCTTCCGTAAAATGCTTGCTAAATATGATGTTAATCATAGAATTGCATCTCCTTATCACCCTCAGTCTAGTGGTCAAGTAGAATTGAGCAATAGAGAGCTCAAATTAATTTTGCAAAAGACTGTTAATAGGTCCAGAAAGAATTGGTCTAAGAAACTTGATGATGCATTATGGGCATATAGAACTGCATACAAAAATCCTATGGGTATGTCTCCGTATAAAATGGTTTAGGGAAAAGCATGTCACTCACCTCTCGAACTAGAACATAAGACATATTGGGCTATTAAAGAGCTCAACTATGATTTTAAACTTGCCGGTGAGAAGAGGTTATTTGATATTAGCTCACTTGATGAATGGAGAACCCAAGCTTATGAAAATGCCAAGTTGTTTAAAGAAAAAGTTAAAAGATGGCATGACATAAGGATACAAAAGTGTGAGTTTAATGTAGGTGATTATGTATTGCTATACAACTCTCGTTTAAGATTTTTTTGCAGGAAAACTTCTCTCTAAATGGGAAGGCCCCTATGTCATCGAAGAGATCTATCGTTCCGGTGCCATAAAAATCAACAACTTCGAGGGCACAAATCCGAAGGTGGTAAACGGTCAAAGAATCAAACATTATATCTCAGGTAATCCCATAAATGTTGAAACCAATATTATTGAAACCGTAACCCCGGAGGAATACATAAGGGACACTTTCCGGAACGTTTCAGACTCCGAAAAGGAATAGGTACGTGGTACGGTAAGTAAACCGACTCCAAAACAATTTTTAAGGCAATATCTCTCCGTTTTGGAATATTTAGAAAAATAGAAAAATAAGTAGCAGTCCGGGAAGGACACGAGGGCCCCACGAGGGTGGTGGGCACGCCCTACCCCCTGGGCGCGCCCCCCTACCTCGTGAGCACCTCGTGTGACTTCCGGACTCCGTTTTCTTGCACGTTACGTATTTTGGTCGGTAAAAATTCATTATATATTCTCCCGAAGGTTTTGACTCCCGTATCACGCAAATATCCTCTATTTTTGTTTTCGAGCTGTTGCTACTGCAGATTAGAGCAAGATGTCTTCTCAAGAGTCAATCGGGGAGAGCCGGGTATCTAATCCGGCACCGGAACCAAGGGCAAACAGCAACGCTGACCAGTTTGGGCCAGCAATGGAGGAAGAGATGGAAGCTGACTTGATGAGAGTAGATTCCATGGAGGATCAAGAAGTCGCCTCTCGCCTCCAAGCTGGGTTCACGATGGGGGAACTACAGAGCTCAGCTATTCCAAACTCGGTTATCCCTTCTAATGTTAGATTTCTTTCTTATGAAAATATTAAGTGCAAGGAGCTTTAGCTATCACAGGAAAGCTTCGTAAGGAAATAATGGACCTCATACAGCAAGTCAATAAGCTCGAGGAGGAGAACCGCATCCTGAGGGGAATCATCGCCAAGAATATTACACCGACAACAAAGAAGGAGACATAATCACATGGGTATGGGCACTCCCCTTGGCAACTGCCAAGCTTGGGGGAGGTGCCCCGTATCGTATCACCATCACAACTCCTATCTTTATCGTTTTTCCTAGTTCGATCCTATTAGAAGTATCTTGATGTAGTAGAATAAAGTTTATGGCATGATCTAGTTTTGAGTTTTGCTTTATGATCTCTCTATGTAATCGAGTCCGTGAGCTATATATAATAAAGATTAGTGTTGAGTCAAGGGCTTGATTATTTTGCCATGATCGTGGGTGAATAAAAGAAAAGAGAAAAAGAATAAAAAGAAACAAAGAGTTCATATTGGTCTTATTGAGAGTAATGACTTCACATAGGAAGAGTATGATGATTAATAGTTGTTGGGAGTTGGCAGACATAGCTTTGGTCATTGTTGCAATTAATAGGAAGTAATAAGGAAAGAGAGGTTTTCACATATAGATATATTATCATTGACATCTTTTATGATTGGGAGCACTCATTAAAATATGACATGCTAAAGAGTTGATGTTGGACAAGGAAGACAACGTAATGAGTTATGTCTTTCTTATATCTGAGATAAAGTATGTTGTCATGGATCCTCTAACTTGTTGAGCTTGCCTTTCCCCCTCATGCTAGCCAAATTCTCAGCACCAAGTAGAAATACTACTTGTGCTTCCAAATACCCTTAAACTAGTTTTGCCATGAGAGTCCACCATATCTACCTATGGATTGAGTAAGATCCTTCAAGTAAGTTGTCATCGGTGCAAAGCAATAAAAATTGCTCTAAATATGTATGATTGATTGGTGTGGGAGAAATAAGCTTTATACAATCTTGTGATGTCGAAGTAATAAAAGCGATGGACTGCATAATAAAGGTTCATATCACAAGGGGCAATATAAAGTGACGTTCTTTTGCATTGAGATTTTATGCATCCAACCATAAAAGCGCATGGCAACCTCTGCTTCCCTCTGCGAAGGGCCTATCTTCTATTATTATTCTTATACTTTATGCAAGATTCATGGTGATCTTCACCTTTTCTTTTGTTGGAAATATGCCCTAGAGGCAATAATAAAAGTATTATTATTATATTTCCTTGTTCATGATGACTGTCTTTTATTCATGCTATAATTGTGTTATCCGGAAATCGTAATACATGTGTGAATACATAGACACCAACATGTCCCTAGTAAGCCTCTAGTTGACTAGCTCGTTGATCAACAGATAGTCATGGTTTCCTGACTATGGACATTGGATGTCATTGATAACGAGATCACATCATTAGGAGAATGATGTGATGGACAAGACCCAATCCTAAACATAGCACAAGATTGTATAGTTCGTTTGCTAGAGTTTTTCCAATGTCAAGTATCTTTTCCTTAGACCATGAGATCGTGTAACTCCCGAATACCATAGGAGTGCTTTGGGTATACCAAACGTCACAACGTAACTGGGTGACTATAAAGGTACATTACAGGTGTCTCCGAAAATGTCTGTTGGGTTGGCACAAATCGAGACTGGGATTTGTCGCTCCGTATGACGGAGAGGTATCTCTGGGCCCACTCGGTAATGCATCATCATAATGAGCTCAAAGTGACCAAGTGTCTGGTCACGGGATCATGCATTACGGTACGAGTAAAGTGACTTGCTGGTAACGAGATTGAACGAGGTATTGGGATACCGACGATCGAATCTCGGGCAAGTAACGTACCGATTGACAAAGGGAATTGTATACGGGGTTGCTTGAATCCTCGACATCGTGGTTCATCCGATGAGATCATCGAGGAGCATGTGGGAGCCAACATGGGTATCCAGATCCCACTGTTGGTTATTGACCAGAGAGGCGTCTCGGTCATGTCTGCATGTCTCCCGAACCCGTAGGGTCTACACACTTAAGGTTCGGTGACGCTAGGGTTGTAGAGATATGAGTATGCAGTAACCTGAAAGTTTTTTGGAGTCTCAAGTGAGATCCCGGACGTCACGAGGAGTTCCGGAATGGTCCGGAGGTGAAGAATTATATATAGGAAGTGCAGTTTCGGCCATCGGGAGAGTTTCGGGGGTCACCGGTATTGTACCGGGACCACCGGAAGGGTCCCGAGGGTCCACCGGGTGGGGCCACCCATCCCGGAGGGCCCCATGGGCTGAAGTTGGGAGGGGAACCAGCCCATAGTGGGCTGGTGCGCCCCCCTTGGCCCACCCCCTGCGCCTAGGGTTGGAAACCCTAGGGTGGGGGCGCCCCACTTGCCTTGGGGGGTACTCCACCCCCCTGGCCGCCGCCCCCCTTGGGAGATTCAATCTCCAGGGCCGGCGCCCCCCCAGGGGGCCTATATAAAGGGGGGAGGGGCAGCCGCACCCTGAAGTCTTGGCGCCTCCCTCTCCCCTGCTACACCTCTCCCTCTCGCAGAAGAACGACGAAGCCCTGCTGCGGTGACTGCTGCATCCACCACCACGCCGTCGTGCTGCTGGATCTTCATCAACCTCTCCTTCCCCCTTGCTGGATCAAGAAGGAGGAGACTGAAGGAAAGATGCCCTAGAGGCAATAATAAAGTTATTATTTATTTCCTTATAATCATGATAAATGTTTATTATTCATGCTAGAATTGTATTAACCGGAAACATAATACATGTGTGAATACATAGACAAACAAAGTGTCACTAGTATGCCTCTACTTGACTAGCTCGTTAATCAAAGATGGTTATGTTTCCTAACCATGAACAATGAGTTGTTATTTGATTAACGGGATCACATCATTAAGAGAATGATCTGATTGACATGACCCATTCCATTAGCTTAGCACCCGATCGTTTAGTATGTTGCTATTGCTTTCTTCATGACTTATACATGTTCCTATAACTATGAGATTATGCAACTCCCGTTTACCGGAGGAACACTTTGGGTACTACCAAACGTCACAACGTAACTGGGTGATTATAAAGGAGTATTACAGGTGTCTCCAAAGGTACATGTTGGGTTGGCGTATTTCGAGATTAGGTTTTGTCACTCCGATTGTCGGAGAGGTATCTCTGGGCCCTCTCGGTAATGCACATCACATAAGCCTTGCAAGCATTGCAACTAATGAGTTAGTTGCGGGATGATGTATTACAGAACGAGTAAAGAGACTTGCCGGTAACGAGATTGAACTAGGTATTGGATACCGACGATCGAATCTCGGGCAAGTAACATACCGATGACAAAGGGAACAACGTATGTTGTTATGCGGTCTGACCGATAAAGATCTTCGTAGAACATGTAGGAGCCAATATGGGCATCCAGGTCCCGCTATTGTTTATTGACCGGAGATGTGTCTCGGTCATGTCTACATTGTTCTCGAACCCGTAGGGTCCGCACGCTTAAGGTTACGATGACAGTTATATTATGAGTTTATGCATTTTGATGTACCGAAGGTTGTTCGGAGTCCCGGATGTGATCACGGACATGACGAGGAGTCTCGAAATGGTCGAGACGTAAAGATTGATATATTGGAAGCCTATGTTTGGATATCGGAAGTGTTCCGGGTGAAATCGGGATTTTACCGGAGTACCGGGAAGGTTACGGGAACCCCCCGGGAACCATATGGGCCTTGATGGGCCTTAGTGGAAAGGAGAAAGGGGCAGCCCAAGGTGGCCGCGCGCCTTCCCCCTTCCCCTAGTCCTATTAGGACTAGGAGAGGTGGCCGGCCCCCCTCTCTCTCTTTCCCCCCCTCAAGGAATCCTATTCCAACTAGGATTGGGGGGGGATCCTACTCCCAGAGGGAGTAGGACTCTCCTGGCGCGCCTCCTATGGCCGGCCAGCCTCCCCCCTCTAGTCCTTTATATACTGAGGCAGAGGCACCCTAGAAACACACAAGTTGATCCACGTGATCTATTCCTTAGCCGTGTGCGGTGCCCCCAGCCACCATATTCCTCGATAATACTGTAGCGGAGTTTAGGCGAAGCCCTGCTGCTGTCGTGCATCAAGATCGTCACCACGCCGTCGTGCTGACGGAACTCTTCCCCGACACTTTGCTGGATCGGAGTCCGGGGATCGTCATCGAGCTGAACGTGTGCTCGAACTTGGAGGTGCCGTAGTTTCGGTACTTGATCGGTTGGATCGTGAAGACGTACGACTACTTCCTCTACGTTGCGTCAACGCTTCCGCAGTCGGTCTGCGTGGGTACGTAGACAACACTCTCCCCTCTCGTTGTTATGCATCACATGATCTTGCGTGTGCGTAGGAAATTTTTTGAAATTACTACGAAACCCAACAGAGACGTCATGCTGACCGTACGTGTGTTGAACGGGGAGGTGCCATCCGTTCGGCGCTAGTATCTCCGGTCATTTGGATCACGTCGAGTACGACTCCCTCATCCCCGTTCTTTTGAACGCTTCCACTCGCGATCTACAAAGGTATGTAGATGCATCCGATCACTCGTTGCTAGATGAACTCATAGATGGATCTTGGTGAAAACGTAGGAAATTTTTTTGTTTTCTGCAATGTTCCCCAACAGTGGCATCATGAGCTAGGTCTATGCATAGTTCTCTTTGCATGAGTAGAACACAATTTTTTGTGGGCGTAGATGTTGTCAAATTTCTTGCCGCTACTAGTCTTATTTTGCTTCAGCGGTATTGTGGGATGAAGCGGCCGGACCAACCTTACACGTACGCTTACGTGAGACCGGTTCCACCGACTAACATGCACTAGTTGCATAAGGTGGCTGGCGGGTGTCTGACTCTCCCACTTTAGTTGGAGCGGATTCGACGAAAAGGGTCCTTATGAAGGGTAAATAAAAGTTGACAAATCATGTTGTGGCTTTAACATAGGTAAGAAAACGTTCTTGCTAGAACCCTCTTGCAGCCACGTAAAACTTGCAACAACAATTAGAGGACGTCTAACTTGTTTTTGCAGCAAGTGTTTTGTGATGTGATATGGCCAAAGTTGTGATGAATGATGAATGATATATGTGATGTATGAGATCATGTTCTTGTAATAGGAATCATGACTTGCATGTCGATGAGTATGACAACTGGCAGGAGCCATAGGAGTTGTCTTTATTCTTTGTATGACCTGCGTGTCATTGAGAAACGCCATGTAAATTACTTTACTTTATTGCTAAACGTGTTAGCCGTAGTAGTAGAAGTAATAGTTGGCGAGCAACTTCATGGAGACACGATGATGGAGATCATGATGATGGAGATCATGGTGTCATGCCGGTGACAAGATGATCATGGAGCCCCAAGATGGAGATCACAGGAGCTACATGATATTGGCCATATCATGTCACTATTATTTGATTGCATGAGATGTTTATCATGTTTTTGCATCTTGTTTACTTAGAACGACGGTAGTAAATAAGATGATCCCTCATAATAATTTCAAGAAAGTGTTTCCCCTAACTGTGCGCCGTTGTGACAGTTCGTTGTTTCGAAGCACCACGTGATGATCGGGTGTGATAGATTCCAACGTTCACATACAACAGGTGTAAGACAGATTTACACATGCAAACACTTAGGTTGACTTGACGAGCCTAGCATGTACAGACATGTCCTCGGAACACAGAAGACCGAAAGATCGAGCATGAGTCATATAGAAGATACGATCAACATGAAGATGTTCACCGATGTTGACTAGTCCGTCTCACGTGATGATCGGACACGGCCTAGTTAACTCGGATCATGTTACACTTAGATGACTGGAGGGATATCTATCTGAGTGGGAGTTCATTGAATAATTTGATTAGATGAACTTAATTATCATGAACTTAGTCTAAAATCTTTACAACATGTCTTGTAGATCAAATGGCCAACGTTATCCTCAACTTCAACGCGTTCCTAGAGAAAACCAAGCTGAAAGACGATGGCAGCAACTATACGGACTGGGTCCGGAACTTGAGGATCATCCTCATAGCTGCCAAGAAAGATTATGTCCTACAAGCACCGCTAGGTGAAGCACCTGCTCTCCCTGCAGAACAAGACGTTATGAATGCTTGGCAGACACGTTCCGATGATTACTCCCTCGTTTAGTGCGGCATGCTTTACAGCTTAGAACCGGGGCTCCAAAAGCGTTTTGAGAGATACGGAGCATATGAGATGTTCGAAGAGCTGAAAATGGTTTTTCAAGCTCATGCCCGGGTCGAGAGATATGAAGTCTCCGATAAGTTCTTCAGCTGTAAGATGGAGGAAAACAGTTCTGTCAGTGAGCACATACTCACTATGTCTGGGTTACATAACCGCTTGACTCAGCTGGGAGTTAATCTCCCGGATGACGCGGTCATTGACAGAAACCTTCAGTCGCTTCCACCGAGCTACAAGAGCTTTGTGATGAACTTCAATATGCAGGGGATGGAAAAGACCATTCCTGAAGTATTTGCAATGCTGAAATCAGCAGAGGTAGAAGTCAAAAAGGAGCATCAAGTGTTGATGGTGAATAAAACCACTAAGTTCAAGAAAGGCAAGGGTAAGAAGAACTTCAAGAAGGACGGCAAGGGAGTTGCCGCGCCCGGTAAGCAAGCTGCCGGGAAGAAGCCAAAGAATGGAACCAAGCCCGAGACTGAGTGCTTTTATTGCAAGGGAAGTGGTCACTGGAAGCGGAACTGCCCCAAATACTTAGCGGACAAGAAGGCCGGCATCACGAAAGGTATATGTGATATACACGTAATTGATGTGTACCTTACCAGTACTCATAGTAGCTCCTGGGTATTTGATACCGGTGTAGTTGCTCACATTTGTAACTCAAAGCAGGAGCTGCGGAATAAGCGGAGACTGGCGAAGGACGAGGTGACGATGCGCGTCGGGAATGGTTCCAAGGTCGATGTGATCGCCGTCGGCACGCTACCTCTACATTTACCTACGGGATTAGTTTTAAACCTCAATAATTGTTATTTAGTGCCAGCTTTGAGCATGAACATTGTATCAGGATCTCGTTTAATTCGAGATGGCTACTCATTTAAATCCGAGAATAATGGTTGTTCTATTTATATGAGAGATATGTTTTATGGTCATGCTCCGATGGTGAATGGTTTATTCTTAATGAATCTCGAGCGTAATGCTGCACATATTCATAGTGTGAATACCAAAAGATGTAAGGTTGATAATGATAGTCCCACATACTTGTGGCACTGCCGCCTTGGTCACATAGGTGTCAAATGCATGAAGAAGCTCCATGCAGATGGACTTCTAGAGTCTCTTGATTACGAATCATTTGACACGTGCGAACCATGCCTCATGGGTAAAATGACCAAGACTCCATTCTCAGGAACAATGGAGCGAGCAACCAACTTATTAGAAATCATACATACTGATGTGTGCGGTCCAATGAGTG
Source organism: Triticum urartu (assembly GCF_003073215.2). Classification (NCBI taxonomy): domain Eukaryota; kingdom Viridiplantae; phylum Streptophyta; class Magnoliopsida; order Poales; family Poaceae; genus Triticum; species Triticum urartu. The sequence goes on along the minus strand of NC_053026.1, from coordinate 563,500,671 downwards.
TTGAGGCTCGCGGTGGCTATCGTTATGTTCTCACCCTCACTGATGACTTGAGTAGATATGGGTATGTCTATTTAATGAAACACAAGTCTGAGACCTTTGAAAAGTTCAAGGTATTTCAGAGTGAGGTTGAGAATCAACGTGACAGGAAAATCAAGTTCTTGCGATCAGATCGTGGGGGAGAATACTTGAGTCACGAATTTGGCACACACTTAAGAAAATGTGGAATAGTTTCACAACTCACGCCGCCTGGAACACCTCAGCGTAATGGTGTGCCCGAACGTCGTAATCGCACTCTATTAGATATGGTGCGATCTATGATGTCTCTTACCGATTTACCGCTATCATTTTGGGGCTATGCTTTAGAGACTGCCGCATTCACTTTAAATAGGGCTCCGTCGAAATCCGTTGAGACGACACCGTATGAATTATGGTTTGGAAGAAACCTAAGCTGTCGTTTCTAAAAGTTTGGGGATGCGATGCTTATGTCAAGAAACTTCAACCTGAAAAGCTCGAACCCAAGTCGGAAAATGCGTCTTCATAGGATACCCTAAAGAAACTATTGGGTATACCTTCTACCTCAGATCCGAAGGCAAGATCTTTGTTGCCAAGAATGGATCCTTTCTAGAGAAAGAGTTTCTCTCGAAAGAAGTAAGTGGGAGGAAAGTAGAACTTGATGAAGTATTACCTCTTGAACCGGAAAGTGGCGCAACTCAAGAAAATGTTCCTGAGGTGCCTGCACCGACTAGAGAGGAAGTTAATGATGATGATCATGAAACTTCAGATCAAGTTGCTACGGAACTTCGTAGGTCCACAAGGACACGTTCCGCACCAGAGTGGTACGGCAACCCTGTCTTGGAAATCATGTTGTTAGACAACGGTGAACCTTCCAACTATGAAGAAGCAATGGCGGGCCCGGATTCCGACATATGGCTGGAAGCCATGAAATCCGAGATAGGATCCATGTATGAAAACGAAGTATGGACTTTGACTGACTTGCCCGATGATCGGCGAGCCATAGAAAATAAATGGATCTTTAAGAAGAAGACAGACGCGGATGGTAATGTGACCATCTATAAAGCTAGGCTTGTCACTAAGGGTTATCGACAAGTTCAAGGGGTTGACTACGATGAGACTTTCTCACCCGTAGCGAAGCTGAAGTCCGTCCGAATCATGTTAGCAATTGCCGCATTCTATGATTATGAGATATGGCAAATGGATGTCAAAACGGCATTCCTTAATGGTTTCCTTAAGGAAGAATTGTATATGATGCAGCCGGAAGGTTTTGTCGATCCTAAGAATGCTGACAAGGTGTGCAAGCTCCAACGCTCGATTTATGGGCTGGTGCAAGCATCTCGAAGTTGGAACATTCACTTTGATGAGATGATCAAAGCGTTTGGGTTTATGCAGACTTATGGAGAAGCCTACGTTTACAAGAAAGTGAGTGGGAGCTCTGTAGCATTTCTCATATTATATGTAGATGACATACTTTTGATGGGAAATGATATAGAACTTTTGGACAGCATTAAGGCCTACTTGAATAAGAGTTTTTCAATGAAGGACCTTGGAGAAGCTGCTTATATATTAGGCATCAAGATCTATAGAGATAGATCAAGACGCCTCATAGGTCTTTCACAAAGCACATACCTTGATAAGATATTGAAGAAGTTCAATATGGATCAGTCTAAGAAGGAGTTCTTGCCTGTGTTGCAAGGTGTGAAATTGAGCTCAGCTCAATGTCCAACCACGGCAGAAGATATAGAAGAGATGAGTGTCATCCCCTATGCCTCAGCCATAGGGTCTATTATGTATGCCATGCTGTGTACCAGACCTGATGTAAACCTTGCCGTAAGTTTGGTAGGAAGGTACCAAAGTAATCCCGGCAAGGAACACTGGACAGCGGTCAAGAATATCCTGAAGTACCTGAAAAGGACTAAGGACATGTTGCTCGTTTATGGAGGTGACGAAGAGCTCGTCGTAAAGGGTTACGTCGATGCTAGCTTCGACACAGATCTGGATGACTCTAAGTCACAAACTGGATACGTGTATATGTTGAATGGTGGAGCAGTAAGCTGGTGCAGCTGCAAGCAGAGCGTCGTGGCGGGATCTACATGTGAAGCGGAGTACATGGCAGCCTCGGAGGCAGCGCATGAAGCAATTTGGGTGAAGGAGTTCATCACCGACCTAGGAGTCATACCCAATGCGTCGGGGCCGATCAAACTCTTCTGTGACAACACTGGAGCTATTGCACTTGCCAAGGAGCCCAGGTTTCACAAGAAGACCAGACACATCAAGCGTCGCTTCAACTCCATTCGTGAAAATGTTCAAGATGGAGATATAGATATTTGTAAAGTACATGCGGATCTGAATGTCGCAGATCCGTTGACTAAACCTCTCCCTAGGGCAAAACATGATCAACACCAGAACTCTACGGGTGTTCGATTCATCACAATGTAACTAGATTATTGACTCTAGTGCAAGTGGGAGACTGTTGGAAATATGCCCTACAGGCAATAATAAAAGGATTATTATTATATTTCCTTGTTCATGATGATTGTCTTTTATTCATGCTATAATTGTGTTATCCGGAAATCGTAATACATGTGTGAATACATAGACACCAACATGTCCCTAGTAAGCCTCTAGTTGACTAGCTCGTTGATCAACAGATAGTCATGGTTTCCTGACTATGGACATTGGATGACATTGATAATGAGATCACATCATTAGGAGAATGATGTGATGGACAAGACCCAATCCTAAACATAGCACAAGATCGTATAGTTCGTTTGCTAGAGTTTTTCCAATGTCAAGTATCTTTTCCTTAGACCATGAGATCGTGTCACTCCCAGATACCGTAGGAGTGCTTTGGCTATACCAAACGTCACAACGTAACTGGGTGACTATAAAGGTACATTACAGGTGTCTCCGAAAGTGTCTGTTGGGTTGGCACAAATCGAGACTGGGATTTGTCGCTACGTATGACGGAGAGGTATCTCTGGGCCCACTCGGTAATGCATCATCATAATGAGCTCAAAGTGACCAAGTGTCTGGTCACGGGATCATGCATTACGGTACGAGTAAAGTGACTTGCCGGTAACGAGATTGAACGAGGTATTGGGATACCGACGATCGAATCTCGGGCAAGTAATGTACCGATTGACAAAGGGAATTGTATACGGGGTTGCTTGAATCCTCGACATCGTGGTTCATCCGATGAGATCATCGAGGAGCATGTGGGAGCCAACATGGGTATCCAGATCCCGCTGTTGGTTATTGACCGGAGAGACGTCTCGGTCATGTCTGCATGTCTCCCGAACCCGTAGGGTCTACACACTTAAGGTTCGGTGACGCTAGGGTTGTAGAGATATGAGTATGCAGTAACCCGAAAGTTGTTCGGAGTCCCGGATGAGATCCCGGACGTCACGAGGAGTTCCGGAATGGTCCGGAGGTGAAGAATTATATATAGGAAGTGCAGTTTCGGCCATCGAGAGAGTTTCGGGGGTCACCGGTATTGTACCGGGACCACCGGAAGGGTCCCGGGTGTCCATCGGGTGGGGCCACCCATCCCGGAGGGCCCCATGGGCTGAAATGGGGAGGGGAACCATCCCATAGTGGGCTGGTGCGCCCCCCTTGGCCCACCCCCTTCGCCTAGGGTTGGAAACCCTAGGGTGGGGGGGCGCCCCACTTGCCTTGGGGGGGGGGGGTACTCCACCCCCTGGCCGCCGCCCCCCTTGGGAGATTCAATCTCCAGGGCCGGCGCCCCCCAGGGGGCCTATATAAAGGGGGGGAGGGAGGGGCAGCCGCACCCTGAAGTCTTGGCGCCTCCCTCTCCCCTGCTACACCTCTCCCTCTCGCAGAAGAATGGCAAAGCCCTGCTGCGGTGACTACTGCATCCACCACCACGCCGTCGTGCTGCTGGATCTTCATCAACCTCTCCTTCCCCCTTGCTGGATCAAGAAGGAGGAGATGTCACGCTGACCGTACGTGTGTTGAACGCGGAGGTGCCGTCCGTTCGGCGCTAGGATCTCCGGTGATTTGGATCACGTCGAGTACGACTCCCTCATCCCCGTTCTTTTGAACGCTTCCGCTCGCGATCTACAAAGGTATGTAGATGCATCCGATCACTCGTTGCTAGATGAACTCATAGATGGATCTTGGTGAAAACGTAGGAACTTTTTTTGTTTTCTGCAACGTTCCCCAACATCTTTTTCATTTTGTCCTTTGGCAAGCTCAGCATGTTGGAAAGAACATGATATATATCTAATTGGATGTAGGGGAGCATGAACCATTATTGTTGACATTACCCTTGAGGTAAAAGGTTGTGGGGCAAAACTATAAGCCCCTATCTTTCTCTGTGTCCGATTAAAACTTCATAACCACAAGTATTGCGTGAGTGTTAGCAATTATGAAGGACTAAATGATAGTTGAGTATGTGGACTTGCTTTTTAGCTCTGACATAGACTCTTTCCGATGTTATGATAAATTGCAATTGCTTCAATGACTGAGATTATAGTTTGTCGGAGCCCAATAAGGTTTATGATTTATACTTTTGCATTGTGAATAGATCATCACTTGAACGTAAGTAATCATATGACAAAAAATCTATATATATTGTTGTTATGAGAATAATCATGATGCCTTCATGTCCGTATTTTATTTTTATCGACGCCTCTACCTCTAAACATGAGGACATATTTATTGTTATCGGCTTTTCGCTTGAGGACAAGCGAGGTCTAAGCTTGGGGTAGTTGATACGTCCATTTTGCATCATGCTATTATATCGATATTTATTGCATTATCGACTGTTATTTCACTTTATGTCACAATACTTATGTCTATTCTCTCTTATTTTACAAGGTTTACATAAGGAGGGAGAATGCCGGCAGTTGGAATTCAGGGCTGGAAAAGGAGCAAATATTAGAGACCTATTCTGCGCATCTCCAAAAGTCCTGAAACTCCACGAAACATCTTAAAATAAATAAAGAAAAATCCTCGCCAAAGATGAAGGCCAGGGGGCCCACACCCTGCTCACAAGGGCGGGGGGCGCCCCCCCCCCTAGGGCGCGCCCCCTACCTCGTGGGCCCCCCGGTGGCTCTCCAACATCCATCTTCTCCTATATGAAGTCTTTCCATGAGAAAAAAATCAGAAGGAACCTTTCGGGACGAGACTCCGTCGCCACGAGGCGGAACCTTGGCGGAACCAATTTAGAGCTCCGGCAGTTTGGTTCCAACGCTCCTCTCATCGGGAGAGGGCAATCTCCATCAACATCTTCACCAGCACCATCTCATCTCCAAACCCTAGTTCATCTCTTGTATCCAATTCTTGTCTCAAAGTCCGGGATTGGTGCTAGTAGGTTGCTAGTAGTGTTGATTACTCCTTGTAGTTGATGCTAGTTGGTTTATTTGGTGGAAGATCATACGTTCAGATCCTATATGCATATTATTACCCCTCTGATTATGAACATGAATATGCTTTGTGAGTAATTACGTTTGTTCCTGAGGACAAGGGAGAAGTCTTGCTATGAGTAGTCATGTGAATTTTGTATTCGTTTGATATTTTGATAAGATGTATGTTGTCTAGCCTCTAGTCGTGTTATGTGAACGTCGACTACATAACACTTCACCATTATTTGGGCCTAGAGGAAGGCATTGGGAAGTAATAAGTAGATGATGGGTTGCTAGAGTGACAGAAGCTTAAACCCTAGTTTATGCGTTGCTTCGTAAGGGGCTGATTTGGATCCACATGTTTCATGCTATGGTTAGGTTTACCTTAATACTTTTGTTGTAGTTGCAGATGCTTGCAATAGAGGTTAATCATAAGTGGGATGCTTGTTCAAGTAAGAATAGCACCCAAGCACCGGTCCACCCACATATCAAATTATCAAAGTATCGAACGTGAATCATATGAACGTGATGAAAACTAGCTTGACGATATTCCCATGTGTCCTCGGGAGCGCTTTTCCTATTATAAGAGTTTGTTCCGGCTTGTCCTTTGCTACAAAAAGGATTGGGCCACCTTGCTGCACTTTATTTACTTTTGTTACTTGTTGCTCGTTACAATTTACCTTATCACAAAACTATCTGTTACCACTTATTTCAGTACTTGCAGAGAATACCTTGCTGAAAACCTCTTATCATTTCCTTCTGCTCCTCATTGGGTTCGACACTCTTACTTATCAAAAGGACTACGATAGATCCCCTATACTTGTGGGTCATCAGGGCACTCGTGGCGCACCGCAAGCGCTCCTGTGAGCGTCGTGGCTTTTAGGAGGAGTATAATTTTTGTTTCGTAAGGCGATCTCATTAGTTTTGGGACGCAAATGATAAATCCCGAACATTCTGGAATTTTTAGCGTCCTTAATTAAGTATGTAAAAGGGAAAGTTTGGAAACCTTGTGTATTCGTACGCATTTTGCAAGTACATGCATATAGCACAAACTTTACTATATACTATCGCACTACACGTCTCTCTCGATATATGCTTGCAGACTGTGCTACTCCCTCCGTCCAGGTCAATAAGTCATCTTCGGTTGTGCACCGTGACCAAGAAGGAGGGAAGACTTATACACCTAGACGGAGGGAGTACTACTATTAGTTATGTACGTGCAAATGCACGTTTTAACATTACGATGCGGTTTTTGTAAAAGTAGAAAAACAGCACTAGTCAATCTTGTGAAACGATTCAATGCAAAACAAATGCAAAAATGCTCGTTTGATTGTTTACTTTTAGCTTCCTTCTCTGTGGTTATTTCCCTGTCGTACTTTGTACGAAGTATCTCACTGGTTGGAAAGGCATGCAAATTCCCAAACTGCTTCCTACACCATGTATCTCACTGGTTTTCGACATTGACGTTGTCGCCCATGTCGTCGAGGATGAGGTTGCCGAGGTCGGGGAAGAAGTCGTCGTTCGCGAAGTTGTCGCTGCCAGCAGTCGCGCGAGTGCACTCCCCAAAAACCTGATCGCCCCTCTCCCGTACAGGATCACGAGAGGCGGGGTTCCGGAGGCCTGCTGTCCCTTCTCCCGGTGCACACCGAAAGGAGGGATGGAGAAGACTTGCTTGGCAGCGCAATGATCTGGAACGGTGGTGAGAAACTATATAGTGCGGGCCGGGTAGGTCGTGGGAGTATAGCTCTGTCCTCGGCTCGGCTCAATCCCGCAACCCGCGGCGCGTCGTGACGAGGCGTGGCATGGCGAGGCGAGCGAGGAGGAGGAGCGCGCGTGTAGGTCTCCTCTTCTCATGCTCATACAAGTGGTAGAAGAGCTCACCTTATAAGGGCCTACCAGCAAAATTCCAACATCGACCAGGCCGTCCATGAAACGGGAGTGGCTGTAGGGGACGTTGCGCCAGTTGAATATATGAGCAAGTTACTACGAGATTTAATCTGAATAAGCACAAAATAAATCATGACGGCTACAACAGAGATGAAACTAATCATGTGGACTAGCATAGTAGTAGGATACAGAGTAGAAACATGAATTCTACCACGATTTCGAACAGGAAGGACAGAAACACATACGGTGCAACGGGAGCAGCACCGTTGGCGTTGAGGTTGTCGCCCATGTCCAAACACCACGTAGACACGGTCTTTGAGCACGGTTCGTAGTCGTTCCACGCTCGGGCATTGAAGTTTGTAACTATTTTAGATTAGAATATACTACTCCTCCGGTGCTAGTAGTAGAGGAGATTCCTACTCTACTACTCTACTCAAGCAAGTTAGGTCATAGCACTGTAGGGATACCAGTACTGTGATCACTCAAGCAAGTTGTCTGGCATCGACATGACCCTACGCTGCTGGTATGTGTCTCATAAGTCAAGCGGCATGCTATAGTCTTCATCACCTGCCCACTTCCCGCGGCACATATTTGCTTCTCCATCTTTGTCCGCACATAATCTCGTCCAATCTTCCATCCCTGCTAAGGCGCCTCCCCCCTCGTCCGAAACTCAAGCACTAACAATGGCAGAACCGAGCAGCGTCCGCCAAAAGAGTGGCTGGAATGCGCTCCACAGAGGTAATCAAGCTCATTGTTTCATGTGTGGACAATCTCAGTACCATGCCGCTCGTCGCATGCTTGTCGGGGCTGTATCGTTTACTCAAAGCCCTCAGGCTGGAGCTTTTTAAGCTAGCTCCTTGCTTGCTGATGCCGCCTGATCTTCAGAAACGGCGTGTCATGCAGCATAACGATCGTAGGGTGGCGAGCATCAACCCCCTTGACTGCGATCCGATCCCTGTCAGCCTCAACTACATTAACCGTATTTACCGGATCGGCATGAACACGTCTTGGATGGTGCTCGTCGATGGTCGCGGCAGCTGGATGCTCGTGGAGGTCTACACCCGGTGATTCATCCCCCTTCCTTCGATTAACACTACACTGCTTTGGCATTGTGGCCCAGAATACTCGGAATCTTACAGTAGCCAACATGATACCAAGTTTGATTTGCTCAAGGTTGTAATCTGCCAAGTGCCCACAAGATCTGCGAATTATAAAGACTTCAGGCTAATTGTGTTCTTCAATCGCGGTCTCGCCTATCTGACAGGTCACTGCGGTAAGTGGATAAATCTGCACGTCCATCGCAAGATCATACATCCTCCATGGTTCTCTGATGCCATTGAACACAAGGGCTTCATTTACGCTGTCGACTCCTTCTATGGCTGGACGTATTGCTGGCCTACTCTAGTCATCGCTACAAATGGCTGTTACAGCAGTATGTTACTTTCCTATGATATCATGATGGCTTGCTTATATTACTGTCAACATTTGCTGAAAAAAATATTCATGCTCATAACATGGTGTTCTTAAGATTGACTAAACCAAGAGCCCTTTTTTATTTGACTCCAACTTGATATGATGTTGTAGGCCGCCTGGTGTCCCTACCCTTCCTAATCCCAGAACCTTTCAAAGAAAAGCGGCATGGCAGTTGCAGGTGGTTCCTGGCTCGATCAGACGACGGCGAAAGATTGATGATCGTTCGCACGTACCAGACGTGTTGTTTCGTGGAATACAACCACAGTCACTGCAAGGTCTTTGAGCAGGATCCCAGCTTCTCTGGGCCTTCATGAATTTTTGACTGGAGGCTGGTAAGTAGCCTTGGTACACGCTCTCTGTTTGTCAGACTGAATTATCCGATTAACCAGGAGATAACCGACGGCAAGGATCATGATGGCAGCGCGGTTTCGTTCATCGGGCAAAATTGTGTGTACACAGCGTACCATGCGTCTCTGCATTCACCATACCCTGATATGTGTCGCCACGCTCTGTAGCCCAAAGTAGGAGAGAGGGTCGCAAGTATCAGACTTCGACATGCTGGCTGGAGTTTCCCCCGTCAGGCACCCATCTGGTTCAAGCCGCCAGCCAATCTCCACAGCTTAATAAATAGTAACATCTAACTGAGCCAGTTAGTTAGATGCGTAAACTTGGTGTAGTAGGATCTTTATTTAGTTTTATGCATACACTTGTTCTTTTTTGGTAGCCCTTTTGTAATGATGGTCGATGTTTGGTTTGGAAGAGAGAGCTGCGTCTTCACTCTTCTGGCCTGCTTACTGCTTATGTTGCACCCCCAGCCCTGGTTGCTGCTACTGCTGTTTTCAATGTACAATCAGTAGTATATTTCGTCTGTTGGTTGAATAAATGTGTTGTTAGAACGACAAACACAATGTTTTGGAAGTCGTTGCACGGTTCGATCCTTTAGTGCCCCGTACCATACGTAGTGCATACTATTTATCGTACGGAACACATTTTTTTTGAAACTCGGAACACATTTTCCACTTGTTGATAACATGCAGCCCACTGATGAAGGCCCAATAGAGAAGCCCATAATTAACTGGACGGGAGGCTCTCACATGGATCCGGCCCAGGTACATGCTCATGGTCCCCTAAACATAAATAAGTAAATAAATAAAGCTAAATGCTCATGCACCAGTTCTTTGGGAAAATAGGTAGCCCAGTATTTCTTTTTGAAGAATACCCAAGCTAGGCCTATTTGTTTTCTCCGAATTACTGGGCTGCAAATCTTTCAAGACGAGGAGGGATGCATTCCGGCCTGGCTTAAGAGTATGGTCAATGTCTGTTAAAAGTAATATCAAAAGGGGTTGAAAATTCCAAAAAAAATATAGCAAATGGGATATAAGCTTCTTTTTTTTGTTCTTCACTGATATCTTATACGTATTTCATTGGATTTAACATGACATAGTACTAATTTATTTTTAATTTTTTTAGTATGGATATTAATTTTTGGATTAAGAATATTTCGTGCCCGAGTAAAAATTTGCGAATTTTCAAAATTTCCCACATATTTAGTTAATTTTTTGACCCTGGTACTGACCATAAAATGGCCAGCAATTCTAAAAATGGAAAACGGGCTGCAATAAATTCCATATGAATTAGAAAATGAGTAAAAGTTATAAAAATAATAGCAAATGGGTTGTACACGCCACAGATTTCGAGGCTAACTTGTTTACGCAAGGCTTTGTCAATGAACACACGATTCTAGCAGCAGATAGTGTTGGATGTCCATCCAACGGCCGACGTGCTTCTTCAATCTCTGATCTTCCTGCTCTAGCCGCCTAAACTAGCGCCGGCGGGACTGCCTGCTCCCTCCTCTTGTGGCCCGCTGTGATGCCGTGCAGGCTTCCCCGGCCCACCCTACTCCCTCCGCTGGCCTGGCCGCACACAATCAACTGCCTCCTTATTACGTGAAAAAAATGATTCCTCCCACTGACATCTGGGGCGCACCGGTTGGGAGGCTGACATGTGGGCCTACTAAGTTGACGCGTACGCAGGGCTTGTCAACTTAGTCAACAAACGATTCTAGCAGCAGTAACCGTTGGATTTGAATCGAACGGTCCTGCTGCTTCTTCAATCGCTGCTCTTCTTGCACCAGTCGCCCAAACCAGTGCCGGGGAGACCGCCTGCTCCTGCCTCCAGTGGCCGGCTGTGCTGCCGATGAGGCCTCATCGCCCCTACTACTCCCACCGCTAGCCAGGCCCTGCGGCGACGGCAGCCTCACACCGCAACTGAACCAGTGAACCCTCGTACTCGTCTCCGTGTGGGCATCCATTGCCGCGTCTTCCCCGGCGCCGCGTCGTCCCCTTCCTAGCCCTCGCCGTCGTCCACCGCCTTGGTGCTCTCGGCGCGGTGTGGTCAACGTGGTCAACGACATTCCATCGGAAGAGTACTGTACGTGGAGAGGCTGACAGCTGGGTCCACGGCCACAGCCTAGTTTTTTTGTGATTTTCCAAGTAAGTCGCTTTGTCAGGCCTGTTGGGCTGCAAATCTTTCAAGACGAGGAGAGCTTTCATTCGGCTGGCCAAGAAAATGGCCCATCAGTAATGAGAAATGGGTTGTACATTTTTAAAACACATCAAACCGGCAATTAGTTTCAAATATCTTTTTTTTCATTTCGAGATTTGAAATTACATTAATTTTTATGCATGGAGAATTTGTTGGATTTTATATTGATATACATTTATTTTTAAAATCAGTTTGAATGTGAGTCGAAATTTTGGGATTAAAAACAGTTCGGACCGCACCGAAATATGCAAAATTTCATATAATTTTTTAACCGTGGCCACAATATGGGCGGTAATGCTAACAAAAAGAATATGGGCTCCAAAAAAACCTTAATAATTAGCAAATGGGCTGTAAATTATTAGAAATAATGGCAGATGGGTTGTATGCTATTTTCCACGGATTTGAGGCTTTCCTAAAAAAGGTTGACGCACAAGCAGTGACTGTTGGATGGCCATCCAACGGCCATCGTGCTTCTTCAATCTCTGCTCTTCCTGCTCTAGCCGCTCAAACAGGCGCCGGCGGGACTGCCTGCTCCCTCCTCCCCGTGGCCGGCTCTGCTACCGCGCAGGCCTCACCGCCCCACCGTACTCCCATCGCTGGCCTAGCCATCCCTCTACTCACCAACACATGCTGTTATTCTCCGGCGACAGCAGACGAACCAGTAAACCCTCGTACAGTCGTACTCCCCTCCACGTGGGAAACAACTGCCGAGTCTTCCCTGCCTCCATGTCGTTCCCTTCCTAGGCCTCGCCGTCGTCCACCGCCCTGGTGCTCTCGGCGCGGCCTGGTCAACGACCGACATGCATCTGAAGTGGACTTTACGTGGAGAGGCCGACAGCTGGGTCCACGGCCGCACGCAAGGAAATGCCTCCTTATTACGCGCAAAATAATGATTCCTCCACCTGACATCAGGGACCCACCGAAAGGGCCTCTGTATTTCGCGAAAAAAACGTTGTTGCCGCTGACAGCTCGGACCCACCACCTATATCTTCGCATGCAAGGAAGTGCCTCCTTATTACGCACAAAAAAATGAATACTCCCCCTGTTAGCTGGGACCCAATATAGTGGCAGGCTGACTTGTGGGCCTACTAAGTTGACGGGGACAGAGGGCTTTGTCAACTTAGTCAATATGCACGATTCTAGCTCCAGTGACCGTACGATGTCCATCCAACGGCCGTAGTACTTCTTCAACCTCTGGTCTTCTTGCTCCAGCCGCCCAAACCAGCACCGGTCGTGCCTCGTGCTCCTGGCTCCCGTGGCCGACTGCGATGCGGCAAAGGCCTCACCGCCCCCTACTACTCCCACCGCTAGCCAGGCCATCCCTCTACTCACCCACACCCCCTGTTATTCTGCGGCAACGGCAGCCTCACACCGCAGCGAACCAGTGAACCCTCGTACTCCTCTATGCATGGGCATCGACTGCCGCGTCTTCCCTGGCTCCGCGTTGTCCCCTTCCTAGGCCTCGCCATCGTCCACCGCCCTGGTGCTCTCGGTGCGGCGTGGTCAACGTGGTCAAGGAACGGCTTCCATCGGACGTGGACTGTACGTGGAGAGGCTGACAGCTGGGCCCACGACCGCAGCAAGGAAGTGCCTCCTTATTATGTGCAAAATAATTATTCCTCCACCTGACAGCGGGACCCACTAGACGGGCCACCGTATTTTGCCCCCCTGACTGCTGGGACCCACCAGCTACATCTTCGCACGCAAGGAAGTGCCTGACAGTCGGGACCCACCTGGTCGAAGCGTACGTAGCGTTGTCATTCTGGTCGTGAACGTGTACGTACATATATACTGGTCGATGTAGAGGCGCGTACGTGTCGTAGTAGAGGCGGCCAGGGTGCAAGAAAGAAAATACGGCCACGTATGTGTACATACGGGCGGGGTCTCGAATGCCTACTCGCGCATACGTACGGCCAGGGCTCGCGTACATGGCTGGGTCGGAACGGAGAAACAACGTCGTCGTCGTGTTCATGGGGAGGCAAAGGAATGCGTCGTGTTCATGGAGAGGCAATGGAATGCGTCGAGTTCATGGGGAGGTAACGGAATGCGTCGTGTTCGTCGGGAGGGCTTGGACGGAACAGGCGATGGAAACGAGGCCTGACGTACCGCGGAACGGAGGAAACGGCCTTGTGTTCGACCAGCCACGTTCGAAACGGGATCCTGTTCATCGGGAGGGGTGTGGCGTACCGCAAAACGGAGGAAACAGACCTCCTATGGTCGAAACAGGGGTCCTGTTGATCGGGAGTGGTGTGGCGTACCGCAAAATGGAGGAAACGGACTTGTGTTGGAGCGCTACGGTCGAAACGGGGGTCCTGTTCATCGGGAGGGGTGTGGCGTACCGCAAAACGGGACTCCATGAGATACTATTCATCTCCACCGTCGACCCCCTACAGCCTCCACGAGCTACTGTTCATCCATCGTCGACCTCCTCCAGCCTCCACCTGCGACTGTTCATCCACGGGCTCCTGTTCATCCAGCCTCCACCGCGCGCTACTCCACCGGCTACTGTTCAACCAGCCCTCTCCATGGGCTCATGTTCAACCACCCCTCCACGGGCTATTGTTCATCCTGCCCTCCACCGTCTACTGTTCAACCTGCCCTCCACGGGGTGGTCCTGTTCATCCAGCCCTCCACAGGGTCCTGTTTTGTCGATGTTCTGGGAACGGGGGTCCCCAGACTTGCCTGCCTGCGGCCTGCGGCGTGGCTCAAGTGGGGGCCCAGCGCGGCCCATCTTCATCAGCTCAAGCTCAAGACCCTCGCGAGGGGCAAAGCCTCACAGGGCAGATGACAGAAAGCTTCCTCAGAGGCAGCCTCATCAGGCAGGCTCGCGAGGAGGCGGAGAGATCAAGGCAGGGGTACCTCGCGAGGAGCCCGTGATGCAAGCCATGACGATCGAGGCCAGGCAGGCGCCAGGCGGGCGCCGGCCTACGCAGTGTCCTTGTTTCCCCTTTGGTGCAAAGGGGGCAAGTACAGGCCAAGGCATCGGGCAAAGGTTACCATTCCGGTGCAACGAGAACAAGACCAACAGAGCGGCAGGACAGAGGTCACCGTGGAGCCCAAGATGGTGTCATCACCAGTGCTTTTGGCATCCGAAGACCACCTTTGGTTAGGATAACTTGTACTAGATGTTCCCCTTCAAAATGGCCAATTGTTGGCGCCCTTCCCGCTCATTATTTGGGGAGAGGCCCAGGGCCTCTATAAATAGAGCTAGCCACCATAGAGTAGGGGGACATCGAGAGATCTGATAGAGCCCTAGCAGAGAGAGAGAGAGGCGACTGAACTCACCCAAGCAGTTCATCGCACCAGCTCAAGAACACCCCTCGCGAGGTTGTTCTTCCCTTGTACTGTTCATCACCAGCCCTTGAGGCAATCCACCACGCCACACACTGGAGTAGGGTATTATACCACAACGGTGGCCCGGACCAGTATAAACCTCATGTCCCTTGTGTTGTTCGTTGTTTCTAGCTTAGATCACGCGAGGAGACTGGACGTAGATCGGTAGGGGAGAGATCTCCACGTGCACCCCAGTGTTCGAACCTCAAGGGTCTGCCGGAACCCGAAATCCGACATTTGGCGCACCAAGTAGGGGGTGCGCCGGAGTTCTCCCTCCTGACGACCCGCTCTCCCCCAACATCGCATCCCGCCCTCATGGCGGACAACGCGCCGCCCGCTCCAGCAACGGATGCCGGCACTAGGGCCAGGGGGCTTCGGGCCTTGGCCCCCACCTTGCGACAGGTGCAGTGGCCGCACAAGTTCAAGCCCGAGATGCCGCTGCGCTACAACGGCGCGATAGACCCGATGATTTTCCTGCTGGCGTATGAGGAAGCCGTCCTCAAAGCCTGGGGCGACGACCGGGTGATGGCCAACTGGTTACCCATGGCCCTCACTGGCGTCCCGCGCGCGTGGCTCCTCCACCTGCCGACGGCTTCTGTCACCTCCTGGGAGGAGCTGCGCGACCTCTTCCTCGCCCGTTTTGCCGCACCAGCGCCGCCCGTCGTCGCAGCTCTCCTGGGTGGCTCCCAGGCACCACCCTCGAGCCATCACGTCAAGCCGTTCACCCGCCGGATCAGCACCGCCTCCAAGCGCTGAGAAGCCCCCCCGGGCTGGGTGGCGCCCGAGGCCGATCTAACCTTCGACTCGGAGGATCACCCCTTCAACCCCATCGGTTCGGGCGCGCTCCCGATGCTGTGCACCCCCACCATCTGCCAAGTGGCCGTCACCAGGACCCTCATCGACGGTGGTGTCGCCCTCAACATGCTCTCGGTGGAGGCCTTCAGCCTCCTCCACGTGCCGCTAGAGCGGCTCCAACCCAGCAGGCCTTTCTCGGGCGTCGGAGCCGGTTCCACCCCCTCCTTGGGACAGATCCACCTCTGAGTGACCTTCGGCACCTACGACAACTTCCGCACGGAGCTGATCGACTTTGACATCGCCCCCATTGGCCTCGCCTACAACGCCATCCTCGGCTATCCGGCCTTGGCTCGGTTCATGGCAGCAACTCACTCGGCGTACAACCTCATGAAGATGCCTAGGAGCAGCGGTGTCCTCACCGTGTCAGGAGACACAAGGGATGCGCTGCAGGTACTCCAGCTTGTTTTTAGGGCGGCCGCGGTGGCGCAGCCCACTAGCACCGACGCCCTTGAGCCCAAGGGGGCTGCACCGGCTAAAAAGAAGCAGCTATTCACCCAAGACAAGGTGGAAACCAAGCAGGTACCAGTCGACGAGGACGGGTCCATTGGCGCCACCTTCACCATAGGGGCCAACCTCGAGCCCGAGCAGGAGGAGGCCCTGGTGAGGTTCCTGCGTGCGAACAAGGTGTTCGCGTGGGAACCTGATTAGTTAGCAGGGGTCCCAAGGAAAGTAATTGAGCATCACCTCAACGTATGCCCCAATGTGCGCCCCGTGAAGCAGAAGGTGAGGCGGCAGTCCACTGAGAAACAGGCTTTCATCATTCAAGAGACCCGGAAGCTAGAGGCGGCAGGAGTTATCCGCGAGGTCCTCTACCCTGATTGGCTGGCTAATCCGGTCGTTGTGCCAAAAAAGGGAGGAAAGGAGCGCATGTGTGTTGACTTCACCAACCTCAACAAGGCCTGCCCGCAGGATCCATTTCCGCTCCCCCGCATTGACCAGATAGTCGACTCCACCGCAGAGTGTGACCTATTGTGCTTCCTAGATATCTTCTCGGGCTATCACCAGATCAAGATGGCGGTAGAAGACGTGGAGAAGACGGCCTTCCTGACCCCGTGTGGAGTGTACTGCTATACGTGCATGCCATTTGGGTTGCGCAACGCAGGCGCGACCTTTCAGCAGCTGATGCACATCGCCTTAGGTTGGCAGCTTGGGAGGAACGCTGAAGCTTACGTCGATGACATTGTGGTGAAGTCTCGTGAGGCAAGAACCCTGATACAGGACCTGGAAGAAACCTTTGCGAGCCTCAACGAAGTGGACCTACGGCTCAACCCGGAGAAGTGCGTGTTTGGAGTCCCCTCGAGCAAGCTCCTGGGTTTCCTCGTGTCCCACAGGGGCATCGAGGCCAACCCAGAGAAGGTCAAGGCAGTCGAAGACATGAGCCCGCCAAGGACCCTCAGAGAAATGCAGAAGCTCACCGGGTGTGTAACTGCGCTGGGGCGCCTCATCTCCAAGCTGGGGGAACGAGCGCTGCCCTTCTTCAAGCTAATGAAGAAAAAGGGCCCCTTCGAATGGACTGAAGAAGCCGAGAAGGCATTCCAAGACCTTAAGAGGTACCTTACCAGCCCACCAGTGATGGTAGCTCCTGAAGGAAATATGCCCTAGAGGCAATAATAAAGTTATTGTTTATTTCCTTATATCATGATAAATGTTTATTATTCATGCTAGAATTGTATTAACCGGAAACATAATACATGTGTGAATACATAGACAAACAGAGTGTCACTAGTATGCCTCTACTTGACTAGCTCGTTAATCAAAGATGGTTATGTTTCCTAAACATGAACAAAGAGTTGTTATTTGATTAACGAGGTCACATCATTAGATGAATGATCTGATTGACATGACCCATTCCATTAGCTTAGCACACGATCGTTTAGTATGTTGCTATTGCTTTCTTCATGACTTATACATGTTCAACTCCCGTTTGCCGGAGGAATACTTTGGGTGCTACCAAACGTCACAACGTAAATGGGTGATTATAAAGGAGCATTACAGGTGTCTCCAAAGGTAGATGTTGGGTTGGCGTATTTCGAGATTAGGATTTGTCACTCCGATTGTCGGAGAGGTATCTCTGGGCCCTCTCGGTAATGCACATCACATAAGCCTTGCAAGCATTACAACTAATATGTTAGTTGTGAGATGATGTATTATGGAACGAGTAAAGATACTTGACGGTAACGAGATTGAACTAGGTATTGGATACCGACGATCGAATCTCGGGCAAGTAACATACCGATGACAAAGGGAACAACGTATGTTGTTATGCGGTCTGACCGATAAAGATCTTCGTAGAATATGTAGGAGCCAATATGGGCATCCAGGTCCCGCTATTGGTTATTGATCGGAGATTTGTCTCAGTCATGTCTACATTGTTCTCGAACCCGTAGGGTCCGCACGCTTAACGTTCGTTGACGATTTAGTACTATGTGAGTTATGTATGTTGGTGACCGAATGTTGTTCGGAGTCCGAGATGAGATCACGGACATGACGAGGAACTCCGGAATGGTCCGGAGATAAAGTTTGATATATATGATAATAGTGTTTGGTCACCGGAAGGGTTCCGAAAATCACCGGAAGGGGTTCCGGATGTTTCCCGAAATGTTTGGGTACGAGAACACTTTATTTGGGCCAAAGGGGAAAGCCCACAAGGTTTTTGGAAAGCGCAAAAGGAAGTTTTGCGGAGTCCAGGGGCCAGACGCCAGGGTCCCTGGCGTCTAGGTCCAGACGCCGGGATCCCTGGCGTCTGGCCCTGGAGTCCGAGAAGGACTCTTGCCTATCGGGTGAAACCGACTTTGTGAAGGCTTTAACTCCAAGTTTCGACCCCAGGGCTCAAGATATAAATAGAGGGGCAGGGCTAGCACCAAAGATAGATCAAGAAACACAAGTTGATCCTCATGATCGTTCCTTAGCCGTGTGCGGTGCCCCCTGCCACCTTATTCCACCTCGATCATATCGTTGTAGTGCTTAGGCGAAGCCCTGCGTCGATAGAACATCATCATCGTCATCACGCCGTTGTGCTGACGGAACTCATCCCCGAAGCTTTGCTGGATCGGAGCCCGGGGAGTGTCATCGAGCTGTACGTGTGCTAAGAACTCGGAGGTGCCGGAGTAACGGTGCTTGGATCGGTCGGATCGGGAAGAAGACGTACGACTACTTCCTCTACGTTGTGTCAACGCTTCCATTGCGATCTACAAGGGTACGTAGATCATACTCTCCCCTCTCGTTGCTATGCATCACCATGATCTTGCGTGTGCGTAGGAAATTTTTTGAAATTACTGCGTTCCCCAACAGTGGCATCCGAGCCTAGGTTTTATGGTTTGATGTTATATGCACGAGTAGAACACAAGTGAGTTGTGGGCGATACAAGTCATACTGCCTACCAGCATGTCATACTTTGGTTCGGCGGCATTGTTGGACGAGACGACCCGGACCGACATTACGCGTACGCTTACGCGAGACCGGTTCTCCCGACGTGCTTTGCACATAGGTGGCTTGCGGGCGACTGTCTCTCCAACTTTAGTTGAACCGAGTGTGGCTACGCCCGGTCCTTGCGAAGGTTAAAACGGAGTCAAATTGACAAATATCGTTGTGGTTTTGATGCGTAGGTGAGATTGGTTCTTGCTTAAGCCCGTAGCAGCCACGTAAAACTTGCAACAATAAAGTAGAGGACGTGTAACTTGTTTTTGCAGGGCATGTTGTGATGTGATATGGCCAAGACATGATGCTAAATTTTATTGTATGAGATGATCATGTTTTGTAACCGAGTTATCGGCAACTGGCAGGAGCCATATGGTTGTCGCTTTATTGTATGCAATGCAATCGTGATGTAATGCTTTACTTTATCACTAAGCGGTAGCGATAGTCGTGGAAGCATGAGATTGGCGAGACGACAACAATGCTACGATGGAGATCAAGGTGTCGCGCCGGTGATGATGGTGATCATGACGGTGCTTCGGAGATGGAGATCACAGGCACAAGATGATGATGGCCATATCATATCACTTATATTGATTGCATGTGATGTTTATCTTTTATGCATCTTATCTTGCTTTGATTGATGGTAGCATTATAAGATGATCTCTCACTAAATTATCAAGAAGTGTTCTCCCTGAGTATGCACCGTTGCGAAAGTTCTTCGTGCTGAGACACCACGTGATGATTGGGTGTGATAGGTTCTACGTTCAAATACAACGGGTGCAAAACAGTTGCACACGCGGAATACTCAGGTTATACTTGACGAGCCAAGCATATACAGATATGGCCTCGGAACACGGAGACCGAAAGGTCGAGCGTGAATCATATAGTAGATATGATCAACATAATGATGTTCACCAATGAAACTACTCCATCTCACGTGATGATCGGACATGGTTTAGTTGATTTGGATCACGTGATCACTTAGAGGATTAGAGGGATGTCTATCTAAGTGGGAGTTCTTAAGTAATATGATTAATTGAACTTTAATTTATCATGAACTTAGTCCTGGTAGTATTAGCATATCTATGTTGTAGATCAATAGCTCGCGTTGTTGTTTTCATATGTTTATTTTGATATGTTCCTAGAGAAAAATTGTGTTGAAAGATGTTAGTAGCAATGATGCGGATTGGATCCGTGATCTGAGGTTTATCCTCATTGCTGCACAGAAGAATTATGTCCTTGATGCACCGCTAGGTGACAGACCTATTGCAGGAGCAGATGCAGACGTTATGAATGTTTGGCTAGCTCAATATGATGACTACTTGATAGTTTAGTGCACCATGCTTAATGGCTTAGAATCGGAACTTCAAAGACGTTTTGAACGTCATGGACCATATGAGATGATCCAGGAGTTGAAGTTAATATTTCAAGCAAATACCCGAGTTGAGAGATATGAAGTCTCCAACAAGTTCTATAGCTAAAAGATGGAGGAGAATCGCTCAACTAGTGAGCATGTGCTCAGATTGTCTGGGTACTACAATCGCTTGAATCAAGTGGGAGTTAATCTTCCAGATAAAATAGTGATTGACAGAATTCTCTAGTCACCATCACCAAGTTAGTAGAACTTCGTGATGAACTATAATATGCAAGGGATAATGGAAACGATTCCCAAGCTCTTCGTGATGCTGAAATCAACAAAGGTAGAAATCAAGAAAAAACATCAAGTGTTGATGGTTGACAAGATCACTAGTTTCAAGAAAAGGGCAGAGGGAAGAAGGGGAACTTCAAGAAGAACAGCAAGCAAGTTGCTGCTCAAGTGAAGAAGCCCAAGTCTGGTCCTAAGCCTGAGACTAAGTGCTTCTACTGCAAAGGGACTGGTCACTGGAAGCGGAACTACCCCAAGTGATTGGCGGAAAAGAAGGTTGGCAAAGTGAACATAAGTATATTTGATATACATGTTATTGATGTGTAACTTACTAGTGTTTATAGCAAACCCTCAGTATTTGATACTAGTTCAGTTGCTAAGATTAGTAACTCGAAACGGGAGTTGCAGAATAAACAGAGACTAGTTAAGGGTGAAGTGACGATGTGTGTTGGAAGTGGTTCCAAGATTGATATGATCATCATCGCACACTCCCTATAATTTCGGGATTAGTGTTGAACCTAAATAAGTGTTATTTGGTGTTTGCGTTGAGCATGAATATGATTTGATCATATTTATTGTGATACGGTTATCCATTTAAGTAAGAGAATAAATTGTTGTTCTGTTTACATGAATAAAACCTTATATGGTTACACACCCAATGAAAACAGTTCGTTGGATCTCCATCGTAGTGATACACATAATCATAATATTGAAACCAAAAGATGCAAAGTTAATAATGATAGTGCAACTTATTTGTAGCACTGCCGTTTAGGTTATATTGGTGTAAAGCGCATGAAGAAACTCCATACTGATGGGCTTTTGGAATCACTTGATTATGAATCAGTTGATGCTTGCGAACCATGCCTCATGGGCAAGATGACACTCTGTTCTTCGGAACAAATGGAGGCGAGCAACAGATTTGTTGGAAATCATACATTACTGATGTATGTGGTCCGATGAATATTGAGGCTCGCGACAGTATCATTATTTTCTGATCTTCACAGATGATTTGAGCAGATATGAGTATATCTACTTGATGAAACATAAGTCTGAAACATTTGAAAAGTTCAAAGAATTCAGAGTGAAGTGGAAAATCATCGTAACAAGAAAATAAAGTTTTCTACGATGATCGATAGAAGAGTATTTGAGTTTACGAGTTTGGCCTTCAGTTTAAAACAATGTGAATAGTTTCACTACTCATGCCACCTGGAACACCACAAGTGTAATGGTGTGTCCGAACATCCATAACCGTACTTTTATTAGATATGGTGCAATCTATGAATGTCTTTCACGATTTACACTATCGTTTTGGGGTTTATGCATTAGAGACAGCTGCCATTCACGGTAAATAGGGCACCATCTAAATCCGTTGAGACGACACCGTGTTAACTATGGTTTGGCAAGAAACCTAAGCTGTCGTTTCTTAAAGTTTGGGGTTGCGATGCTTATATGAAAAAGTTTCATCCTGATAAGCTCAAACTCAAATCGGAGAAGTGCGTCTTCATAGGATATCCAAAGGAAACTATTGGATACACCTTCTATCACAGATCCGAAGGCAAGACTTTTGTTGCTAAAATTCGAAAACTTTCTGGAGAAGGAGTTTCTCTCGAAAGAAGTGAGTGGGAGGAAAGTAGAAAACTTGATAAGGTAATTATACCTTCTCCCTTATTGGAAAGTAGTACATCACAAAAAACTGTTTCTGTGACACCTACACCAGTTAGTGAGGAAGCTAATGATGATGATCATGAAATTTCAGAACAAGATACTACTGAACCTCGTAGATCAACCAGAGTAAGATCCGCGCCAGAGTGGTACGGTAATCCTTTTCTGGAAGTCATGCTACTAGATCATGATGAACCTACGAACTATGAGGAAGCGATGATGAGCCCAGATTCCGCAAAGTGGCTTGAAGCCATGAAATCTGAGATCCATGTATGAGAACAAAGTTTGGACTTTGGTTGACTTGCCCGATGATCGGCAAGCAATAGAAAATAAATGGATCTTCAAGAGGAAGACGAACACTGATAGTAGTGTTACTATCTACAAAGCTAGAATTGTCGCAAAAGGTTTTCGACAAGTTCAAGGTGTTGACTACGATGAGAGTTTCTCACTCGTATCAATGCTTGAGTTTGTCTGAATCATGTTAGTAATTGCCGCATTTTATGAAATCTGGCAAATGGATAAACAAAACTGCATTCCTTAATGGATTTATTAAAGAAGAGTTGTATATGATGCAACTAGAAGGTTTTGTCAATCCGAAAGGTTAACAAAATGTGCAAACTCCAGCGATCCATCTGTGGACTGGTGCAAGCATCTCGGAGTTGGAATATACGCTTTGATGAGTTGATCAAAGCATATAGTTTTATACAGACTTGTGGTGAAGCCTATATTTACGAGAAAGTGAGTGGGAGCACTACAGCTTTTCTGATAAGTATATGTGAATGACATATTGTTGATCGGAAATAATGTAGAATTATTCTGTAAAGCATAAAGGAGTGTTTGAAAGGATTTTTTCAAAGAAAGACTTCGGTGAAGCTGCTTACATATTGAGCTTCAAGATCTATAGAGATAGATCAAGACGCTTGATAAGTTTTTTCAATGAGTACATACCTTGACAAGATTTTGAAGTAGTTCAAAATGTAGTAGTCAAAGAAAGAGTTCTTGCCTGTATTACAAGGTGTGAAGTTGAGTAAGACTCAAAGCCTGACCACGGCAGAAGATAGAAAGAGAATGAAAGTCATTCCCTATGCCTCAGTCATAGGTTCTATAAAGTATGCCATGCTGTGTACCAGATCTATTGTATACCCTACACTGATTGACATGGGAGTACAATAGTGATCTAGGAGTAGATCACTTGACAGCGGTCAAAATTATCCTTAGTGGAATAAGGATATGTTTCTCGATTATGGAGGTGACAAAAAGGTTCGCCGTAAAGGGTTACGTCGATGCAAGTTTTGACACTGATCTGGATGACTCTAAGTCTCAATCTAGATACATATTGAAAGTGGGAGCAATTAGCTAGAGTAGCTCCGTGCAGAGCATTGTAGACATAGAAAATTGCAAAATACATAACGGATCTGAATGTGAAAGAACGTTGACTAAGATTCTCTCACAGGAAAACATGATCACACCTTAGTACTCTTTGGGTGTTAATCACATAGCGATGTGAACTAGATTACCGAATCTAGTAAACCCTTTGGGTGTTGGTCACATGACGATGTGAACTATGGGTGTTAATCACATGATGATGTGAACTATCGATGTTAATCACATGGTGATGTGATCTAGATTATTGACTCTAGTGCAAGTGGGAGACTGAAGGAAATATGCCCTAGAGGCAATAATAAAGTTATTATTTATTTCCTTATATCATGATAAATTTTTATTATTCATGCTAGAATTGTATTAACCGGAAACATAATACATGTGTGAATACATAGACAAACAGAGTGTCACTAGTATGCCTCTACTTGACTAGCTTGTTAATCAAAGATGGTTATGTTTCCTAAACATGAACAAAGAGTTGTTATTTGATTAACGAGGTCACATCATTAGATGAATGATCTGATTGACATGACCCATTCCATTAGCTTAGCACACGATCATTTATTATGTTGCTATTGCTTTCTTCATGACTTATACATGTTCCTATGACTATGAGAGTATGCAACTCCCGTTTGCCGGAGGAACACTTTGGGTGCTACCAAACGTCACAACGTAAATGGGTGATTATAAAGGAGCATTACAGGTGTCTCCAAAGGTAGATGTTGGGTTGGCATATTTCGAGATTAGGATTTGTCACTCCGATTGTCGGAGAGGTATCTCTGGGCCCTCTCGGTAATGCACATCACATAAGCCTTGCAAGCATTACAACTAATATGTTAGTTGTGAGATGATGTATTACGGAACGAGTAAAGAGACTTGCCGGTAACGAGATTGAACTAGGTATTGGATACCAACGATCGAATCTCGGGCAAGTAACATACCGATTACAAAGGGAACAACGTATGTTGTTATGCGGTCTGACCGATAAAGATCTTCGTAGAATATGTAGGAGCCAATATGGGCATCCAGGTCCCGCTATTGGTTATTGACCGGAGATTTGTCTCAGTCATGTCTACATTGTTCTCGAACCCGTAGGGTCCGCACGCTTAACGTTCGTTGACGATATAGTACTATGTGAGTTATGTATGTTGGTGACCGAATGTTGTTCGGAGTCCGAGATGAGATCACGGACATGACGAGGAACTCCGGAATGGTCTGGAGATAAAGTTTGATATATATGATAATAGTGTTTGGTCACCGGAAGGGTTCTGGAAATCACCGGAAGGGGTTCCGGATGTTTCCCGAAATGTTTGGGTACGAGAACACTTTATTTGGGCCAAAGGGTAAAGCCCACAAGGTTTTTGGAAAGTGCAAAAGGAAGTTTTGCGGAGTCCAGGGGCCAGACGCCAGGGTCCCTGGCGTCTGGGTCCAGACGCCGGGATCCCTGGCGTCTGGCCCTGGAGTCCGAGAAGGACTCTTGCCTATCGGGTGAAACCGACTTTGTGAAGGCTTTAACTCCAAGTTTCGACCCCAGGGCTCAAGATATAAATAGAGGGGCAGGGCTAGCACCAAAGATAGATCAAGAAACACAAGTTGATCCTCGTGATCGTTCCTTAGCTGTGTGCGGTGCCCCCTGCCACCTTATTCCACCTCGATCATATAGTTGTAGTGCTTAGGCGAAGCCCTGCGTCGGTAGAACATCATCATCGTCATCACGCCGTCGTGCTGACGGAACTCATCCTCGAAGCTTTGCTGGATCAGAGCCCGGGGAGCGTCATCGAGCTGTACGTGTGCTAAGAACTCGGAGGTGCCGGAGTAACGGTGCTTGGATCGGTCGGATCAGGAAGAAGACGTACGACTACTTCCCCTACGTTGTGTCAATGCTTCTGTTGCGATCTACAAGGGTACGCAGATCATACTCTCCCCTCTCGTTGCTATGCATCACCATGATCTTGCGTGTGCGTAGGAAATTTTTTGAAATTACTGCGTTCCCCAACAGCTCCGCGTCCTCGGGAGCCCCTAGTGCTCTACCTTGCGGCCACACCCTACTCCGCTAGCGCAGCCCTGGTGGCGGTCAGGGAGGAGCGCTGTGCCAAGGCCGCATCAACCGTCCGAACTGAAGCAAAGCAGAGCCGGGAGGGCCAAGCAAAGGCCGCAACCGCAGCCGGAAAGGAACAGCCGCAGCGGGAGAATGCACCCGGAGCAGGAGAGGCCTCTTCAGGCGACCAAGCACTGGGGGCTCCGTCGTCTCAAGAGACGCCTCGACCTATGGAGGACGCAAGCTGCGCCAGCACCCTCAACCTCGTTGAGCATCCCGTGTACTTCGTCAGCACGGTGCTACGGGACGCAAGGGCACGGTACCCCATGCCTCAAAAACTCCTCCTCGCGCTACTAGTGGCCTCACGCAAGCTGCGCCACTACTTCCAAGGCCATCCCATCAAAGTCGTCTCAGCATACCCCTTGGAGAGGCTACTCATGTAACGCCCTCAATGCGGCTATATCCCCTACGCGTCGAAGCACGACTTAGAGGTATAACCGCATTGAAAGCAATGTCGCAAGTGAGGTAATATTCACAACAACCCATGTAAATAAATAAAGGGGAAAAGATACATAGTTGGCTTACACTCGCCACGTCACACAAATACATGAATAACATTACATTCATCCAATACACTACGGTACCAAAATAAAGATCAACCCCCAAATGCGACAAAGTCCCCGACCGCCCCAACCGGGCACCACTACTGATCATCTGGGAAAGACACATAGTAATGGCGAGAGTCTTCGTCGAAATCCCACTTGAGCTCAGTCATATCATCTGGAATGGTATCATCGGTCCCTGCATCTGGTTTGGAAGGAATCTGTGAGTCACGGGGACTCAGCAATCTCACACCCTCGCAATCAAGACTATTTAAGCTTATAGGTAAGGTAAAGGTATGATGTGGAGCTGCAGCAAGCGACTAGCATATATGGTGGCTAACATATTTGCAAAAGAGAGCGAGAAGAGAAGGCAAAAGCACGGTCGAACAACTATGATCAATAAGTGATCCTAGAACAACCTACGTTAAGCATTACTCCAACATCGTGTTCACTTCCCGGACTCCGCCGAGAAGAGACCATCACGGTTACACACGCGGTTGATGCATTTTAATTAAGTTAAGTTTCAGGTTATCTACAACCGGACATTAACAAATTCCCATCTGTCCATAACCGCGGGCATGGCTTTTGAAAGTTCAAATCCCTACAGGGGAGTCCCAACTTAGCCCATCACAAGCTATCATGGTCAACGAAGGATATTCCTTATCCCAAGACAATCCGATCAGACTCGGCATCCCGGTTACAAGACATCCTCGACAATGGTAAAACAAAACCAGCAACACCGCCCGAATGTGCCGAAAAATCCCGATAGGATCTGCACATATCTCATTCTCAGGGCACACTCAGATGAGCCAGACGCCGGGTAGGCCAGCCCAGAGTTGCCCCTGGTAGCCCCAGACATCGCTCAGTTGGACCCACACTTAGAGAAGCACTGGCCCGGGGGGGTTAAAATAAAGATGACCCTTGAGTCCGCGAAACCCAAGGGAAAAAGGCTAGGTGGCGAATGGTAAAATCAATGTTGGGTATTGCTGGAAGAGTTTTATTCAAGGCGAACTATCAAGGGGTTCCCATTACAACCCAACCGTGTAAGGAACGCAAAATCCGGGAACATAACACCAATATGATGGAAACTAGGGCGGCAAGAGTGGAACAAAACACCAGGCATAAGGCTGAGCCTTCCATCCTTTACCAAGTATATAAGTGCATTAAGATAAACAAGATAATATTGTGATATCCCGACAATAAACATCTTCCAACAAGGAACGATCTCCAATCTTCACCTGCAACTAGCAACGCTATAAGAGGGGCTGAGCAAAGCGGTAACATAGCCAAACAAAGGTTTGCTAGGACAAGGTGGGTTAGAGGTTTGACATGGCAATATGGGAGGCATGATAAGCAAGTGGTAGCTATCGTAGCATAGGCATAGCAAAAGAGCGAGCATCTAGCAAGCAAAGATAGAAGTGATTTTGAGGGTATGGTCATCTTGCCTGCAAAGTTCTCAGAGTTGCCTTGATCCTCGAAAGCAAACTCAACGGGCTCCTCATTCACGAACTCGTCTCCTGGCTCTACCCAAACAAGAACAACAAGCAAAAGGAGCACAATCAACCACGTCAATGCTCAAGCAACATGATGCAAACATGGTATGATATGCGGGATGCGGTATGTGATGCATATGCAAGATTTGCAAAGGAATGATTGGACCTGGTGTCGGTGTCAAAACCGGCGGATCTCGGGTAGGGGGTCCCGAACTGTGCGTCTAGGCCGGATGGTAACAGGAGGCAAGGGCACAATGTTTTTACCCAGGTTCGGGCCCTCTTGATGGAGGTCAAACCCTACGTCCTGCTTGATTAATATTGATGATATGGGTAGTACAAGAGTAGATCTACCACGAGATCAGAGAGGCTAAACCCTAAAAGCTAGCATATGGTATGATTGTATGTTGTAATTGTTGTGTCCTATGGACTAAAACCCTCCGGTTTATATAAACACCAGAGAGGTTAGGGTTACACAAGGTCGGTTACAAAGGAGGAGATATACATATCCGTATTGCCTAGCTTGCCTTCCACGCCAAGTAGAGTCCCATCCGAACACGAGACGAAGTCTTCAATCTTGCATCTTCATAGTCTAACAGTCCGGCCAATGGAGATAGTCCGGCTGTCCGGAGACCCCTTAATCCAGGACTCCCACAGTAGCCCCTGAACCAGGCTTTCAATGACGATGAGTCCGGCGTGCAGTATTGTCTTCAGCATTGCAAGGCGGGTTCCTCCTCCGAATATAACACGGAAGAATTTGAATATAAGGATAGTGTCCGACCCTGCAAAATAAGTTCCACATACCAACATAGAGAGAATAATATTTCCACAAATCCAATTTGTCGACTTGTTTTTGGCAACGCGACATTACGTCACGGCCCGGTGATTATTCGAACCGTTTCTTTTAACTAGCCCCGCACATAACGCGAGGCAATTTTTTGACACGTCTTGTCAAAGCAGAGATCGTGTCCCCTTATCACGGGATTCTCATCAATACGGGTGTGGGTAACCCAACCGTGCCATCGATTACGGCTCTTGGAGAACAAGCGAGTTTTACCAGGCTAGTGGGGACGCATAGTTTCGTTCGCCCATATAAAGGGATAAGGATTCACTTTTCCATCCACGCCCTCTTCCTCCTTTGCTCATCCACCTTCGCACACTCGAGCTCCAGCGCCCAAGTTCGCATTTCCCACCTCGACCTTCTCCAACCATGTCCGGAGCGGGAGGTAGGTGGATGGTCTCCTCCGTTACGGAGGGACACATCAATAAGCTGAGGAGAGCCGGATACTTGCCCAACGACATCACGCACCGGCTCCTAGAGGAGGGGCAGCTCATCCCCACCCCTAGGCCCCATGAGAGGGTGGTGTTCCTCACCCATATCCTCCGCGGACTGGGATTTCCCTCCACCCATTTGTCCGGGAGCTCATGTTCTACTACGGCCTGGATTTCCATGATATGGCCCCGAATTTTATCCTCAACATCTCGGCATTTATCGTCGTGTGCGAGGCCTTCCTCCGCATCAGGCCCCACTTCGGCTTATGACTGAAGACTTTCAATGTCAAGCCGAAGGTAGTGAGCGGCCGCCAGGCGGAGTGCGGAGGCGCCATGGTGGGCAAGATGCCCAACGTCACCTGGCTCGAGGGCTCCTTCGTGGAGACAATAAAGGGGTGGCAATTGGGGTGGTTCTACATCACCGAGCCGCGTGACCCTACATGGGTGGCGGCCCCCGAGTTCCAATCTGGCTTCCCCACACGGCTTACCTCCTGGCAAGAGAAGGGCCTGTCCTGGGGTAGTCCGGGAGAGCTGACCGAACTCCAAACATGTATTCAAAACATGGTGAACAAGAAGCTCAAGCTTGTCAACGTAGTCCAGGTCATGCTCCACCGCCGGATCCTCCCGTGCCAACAACGGGACTTCAACTTGTGGGAGTTCGACCCGGTGCAGCACCGAACTCTAAACAGGCTCTTCGACACAACTCACGAAGATGCCTGGAGGGTGCTGTTCAAGAGCGCCGAGGTCCCCCTCCCATTACTGAGGATCGCGGATTTAGCGCGAAGCGCCAAGCCAGTGCGGTAAACTGCTTTACCTCTCACATGATACTTATTTTTTATAGATTGACTCCATGCGGGATCTAAACTCCCGGACCTTTGACAGGACTGGCAGGAGACGACCGAACGGATCGACTGTCCGGCTCCTTTACCCGAAGGCCCAGCAAACGCTCTTCTGGCAAAGATGCTGACTCCGGCTCCTTATACGGTGCCGGAGAAGACCAAGAAGGCCAAGGGAACCCGAAAGAGTTCCCGACGCCAGGCATCATCGGACTCACCATCCGAGGACTCGACGGCGCAGTCCTCCCCTGAAGACGAGGAGGCTGAAGAGGATGCTCCCTCTCAAGACGGGGGAGACAAGAAAAGGAAGGCCGCCCCCACTGGGGAGGCCGAAGGGTCCAAGAAGGGGAGAACTCTCCTTCCGGACTACTCTACCACCGTCGCCGATGGCGACGATGAGTGGTTTCCTAGGGCCAAGCCCATGGGGAAGTTGTAAGTATTCGAATACCAGAGTAAGTCATAGTATTCCCTTGTCGCACTACTTCACCTAACGCCGAAATACGATTATGCAGGCCGCCCCAAGCCCGTATGGATGTATCATCGGACGGCTCCCTGGGTTCATCGGATATGGATAGCGATTCGGTTCCGACCGCCACCTCCCCCCATCCTGCGGACGACGCTGAGGTGCTATCTCACGAGGCACCGGGTCGGGGGGAGACAGTCCCGGAGGCGCCTCAAAGCAGCCTCCCGGACTCTGGGAGGTGAGGGGACAAGGCCCCTGAGAGCTCCAAGTTCGGCCCTCAGCCGAACACCACGCCGGAACCTCCAGCGGTTCCGGACTCGGGCAGGCGGCCTCCTTCTTAGAGGGGCGAGACGCCTGTACCGGTGACCTCTGTCCATCTAGAGGCGCCGGACAATCTGCTGGAAGCGCTTCGCAGCGCTTCCATCGATGAGGAGCACCACACCATTATGAATGCGGTGATCCAGAAGGTTCAGTCCGCCAAGAGCGGATTGACTGAAGCCTATGCCAGCCTTCTGACAGGCTTTGAGGTAAGTGTTTAAAATATGGGAGAAATATTACTGCATAGACAGTAGCCCCTGATGCTCTGTTCGGTGTTCACAAAGAAAAGCCGAACAGAGGATCAAATAATTTCGCAGGGGTCTAATATGAGTATGTCAATATGCGTATGCAGGCTTCGCTGCTGGCGTCCGCCGCACTGACTGCGGAGGTCGCCGTACTGAAGCGGGACCTGAAAGGGTCCCAGGACGAGCTCGGCCTTGCCAAGAGGCAAATCTAGGAGAACGAAGGTAAGTAGTACCTAGTCTGTGTATATGTATAAAAAGAATGCGATTGCAAAATGACAGGATTATCATGAATTTGCCAGGAGCCATGACCGAAGTGGCGACCCTAAAGCAAGCGCTGTCCGAGGCCGAAGATAAAGCGGCCAAGGAGCGCTCCGAGCGAGAAAAACAAGAGGCTCGGGTGGGCGAGGTGCAGCAAGAGCTCCAGACTCTCGTGTCGAAGCACGAGGCGTTGGAGCTTGACTCGAAGACGCGGGAGTATGAGCTTGCCGCGGCCCTCGAGAGCGCAAAAAGTGCCAAGGCCGAAGCCCAAAAGGCCCTCCAGGAGATCGACGCAATGAAGAAGATAGCGGTGGGCAAGGCATTCTATATGCAAAGCAAGCATGTAAAAGTAAATTACCGATTACTTACCCGAATCCGGAGCTCTCCAGGAGCATTCACAGATTTGTCCCGCAGCATGTCCGATGCCGCACAATTTTACCAGGCCGAGGAGGGAAGCTCAACGGAGAAGCTGTTCTGGTCTCAGTATACTGGGACCGAACACCCGGTGCCAATGAGCAACCAGCTTAAGCAGCTGGTCGAGCTACATAAGGCAGTCGAACAGGCCCTGAAGGGCTTTATTGTCCGGCTGTGGCCTGGCGACGCCCTTCCGAACAGCTTCTTCAGCCTGGTGAGGCATCTTGTGGATGCCTGCCCGTGGCTGGAGGTCGTCAAGCGATCCGTCTGCATTGAAGGTGCACGCCATGCTTTCGCCCGTGTGAAATTGCAGTGGGCCAAGCTAGACGCCGTGAAGCTGATCAAGGAAGGGCCGCCAGAGGGAAAGGAGTGATGTCTACTTCACAACCTTCTTCTTGTAGACGTTGTTGGGCCTCCAAGTGTAGAGGTTTGTAGGACAGTAGCAAATTTCCCTCAAGTGGATGACCTAAGGTTTATCAATCCGTAGGAGGCGTAGGATGAAGATGGTCTCTCTCAAGCAACCCTGCAACCAAATAACAAAGAGTCTCTTGTGTCCCCAACACACCCAATACAATGCTAAATTGTATAGGTGCACTAGTTCGGCGAAGAGATAGTGATACAAGTGGTATATGGATAGTAGATAAAGGTATTTGTAATCTGAAATTATAAAAACAGCAAGGTAACAAGTGATAAAAGTGAGCGTAAACGGTATTGCAATGTGTGGAAATAAGGCCTAGGGTTCATACTTTCGCTAGTGTAAGTTCCCTCAACAATACTAACATAATTGGATCACATAACTATCCCTCAACATGAACCAAAGAGTCACTCCAAAGTCACTAATAGCGGAGAACGAACGAAGAGATTATGGTAGGGTACGAAACCACCTCAAAGTTATTCTTTCCAATCAATCCGTTGGGATATTCCTATAAGTGTCACAAACAGCCCTAGAGTTCGTACTAGAATAACACCTTAAGACACAAATCAACCAAAACCCTAATGTCACCTAGATACTCCAATGTCACCTCAAGTATCCGTGGGTATGATTATATGATATGCATCACACAGTCTCAGATTCATCTATTCAACCAACACAAAGGACCTCAAAGAGTGCCCCAAAGTTCTACCGGAGAATCACGACGAAAACGTGTACCAACCCCTATGCATAGGTTCATGGGCGGAACCCACAAGTTGATCACCAAAACATACATCAAGTGAATCACGTGATATCCCATTGTCACCACAGATATCCATGGCAAGACATACATCAAGTGTTCTCAAATCTTTAAAGACTCAATCCGATAAGATTACTTCAAAGGGGAAACTCAATTCATTACAAGAGAGAAGAGGGGGAGGAGAAACATAAGATCCAACTATAATAGCAAAGCTCGCGATACATCAAGATCGTATGATCTCAAGAACATGAGAGAGAGAGAGAGATCAAACACATAGCTACTGGTACATACCCTCAGCCCTGACGGAGAACTACTCCCTCCTCGTCATGGAGAGAACCGGGATGATGAAGATGGCCACCAGAGAGGGATTGCCCCCTCCGGCAAGGTGCCGGAATGGGTCTAGATTGGTTTTTGGTGGCTACGGAGGCTTCTGCCGGCGGAACTCCCGATCTATGTTGTGCTCTGGAAGTTTTAGGTCACATAAGTATATATGGGTGCAGGAGGTACGCCAGGGGAGCCACGAGGGTCCCACGAGACAGGGGGCGTGCCCTAGGGGGGCGCCCCCACCCTCGTGAGCACCTCGTTCCTTCCTTGACGTAGGGTCCAAGTCCATCAGGCGTGTTTCCTTCCAAAAATAACTTCTCCAGTTGATTTCGTTCCGCTTTGACTCCGTCTGATATTCCTTCTCTTCAAAACACTGAAATAGGCATAAAACAGCAAATCTGGGTTGGGCCTCTGGTTAATAGGTTAGTCCCAAAAGTAATATAAAAGTGGAAAGCCCAATATTGCCCAAAACAGTAGGTAATATAGCGTGGAGCAACCAAAAATTATAGATACATTGCAGACGTATCAAGGAGCACCGCCACCCCGAGATGTACTACGAGGGTGTTCTGCCGGGGGCCCGTCTCATAGCGGACGAGTGTTCAAAAGATGTAATATTTGAGTGAGACTTGCTCGTTTTATCCTGTATTTATGAAAACTTATTTCCTATGCGCTATGCAACGCTTGTGTGAATTTAAAATATTTCCTTCTGTTTGGCCGTTTATCCAATCTGAGAGATGGCTAGTCCTCGGCTTCTGCTCCCATGCCACGAGTGCTGGGGTGTTCGGGATAAACCTGAGCACTCTTGTTCCCATGTTTGGGTCCTTCAAGGGAGGTGCTCAGCACAACGAACAAGGCAACCGGACTAATAATGCTTTATCACTCTCACTTAGCCATAGAATTCTATAATTTTAAATTTCGGCGAAGCCCCTGGTATTCGGAAGGCCGAATTCGGGGCGTCATACACGCCTTCAAGCCAGACAGGGCCGGCCCCTTGCCCTAAGCGGCATAAGTCTTTAGGGACTCGAAAACCTCGCCGAACAGCGACCAGTCTCTCGCCTTATCATGACAGTCAGTTTCAGCTTTCTCTACTGAGGTGCTAAGCCCGGCAGAACCGAGGCACAATCACAGTAGTTCTCCTAGCGCTACCTTAGCCGATAGAGCAGAACGTAAGGTACCAAAACATAGGAGCCGGGCAAACCCAACATTTGACCAAACACATGATTCGGAGCTGATGCATATAATGCTATAAGTTCGGGGTGCCGCACTTGTGTAAGTGTTCGGACTTTTCACACCATATTGTGGGGTACGTAAGCCCCTGGTGTATTGGCCGTACCAAAGTGTACGGTTGCAAGGTGACGGTGTGCTAGACTAGGGGGTACTCACCACATCATCTCCCGATCTGTTAGATTGGGCCGAGGACCCCCATGGCCGTATACTCATGGGCCAGTTCGGACAGCTGCCGCATACAAGGAAGATTCCACAAGACTTGGCGATCAAGACAAGGACTTCTCCCACCGGCGTATTCGGCTAGGACTCTTGTTATCCTAGGCCTCTGGTGCATTATATAAACCGAGGCCAGGCTAGTCGATAGAGGATATACAACAATCATACCGTAGGCTAGCTTCTAGGGTTTAGCCTCTTTGATCTCGTGGTAGATCTACTCTTGTACTACCCATATCATCAATATCAATCAAGCAGGACGTAGGGTTTTACCTCCATCAAAAGGGCCCGAACCTGGGTAAAACATCGTGTCCCCTGCCTCCTGTTACCATCCGGCCTAAGACGTATAGTTCGGGACCCCCTACTCGAGATCCGCCGGTTTTGACACCGACATTGGTGCTTTCATTGAGAGTTCCGCTGTGTGATCGGCAAAAAGGTCGATGGCTCGCCTGAAGATCAACTGCGACTTCCGCATCTTCGTCACCAGCTCGACTGGTCACCTTGGTTCGACCAAGAACTGCGCCCCGTGTTCGGATCACCATGTTCGGACGAGGGCCTTCATCAAACATGAACTCCGATCTCTATCAAGATCAGGGAGGAATCATCCATGGAGCTCGAGGGCTCAACGTCAACATTGCCCTCGGGCGGCCGTGTTGTTTTTATGGACAGCGAACTTGTATTCGCCGTCACCGCCTCCTCGAGCGTCGGTTTGACGATTGCTTCGGTGGAATAGTGCGGAATTATGTCTACAACAGCCATGCGAAATTTCGTCGAGTTCCAATGGAGGAATTTCCGACAATCTACGATATACCAGAGCCCTATCAAATCGGGATGGGAATCTGGATGAGTTTAAGGTGTGGTGTCCAGTTTCTAGCTCGGACGTCCTTTGGAAGATCCAACCGTTCATCTACTGCGGAATTCCCATATATACCACCCCTCCAAATTTCAGCTCGATCCGACGGTTCAAACTCCGGGAACCTTCCGATGAGTGGACCAATTTTCGGATACGTTTTCTGCGCGAATACAGATCCGACCCGAATTCATGTTTTTTATGAACGTGATATTGGACAACCTTTTTGGAGGAATTCTCTTCTAGGGTATTGTGCGTTGTTTTTAAACACGCGCCCGTAAATTTTTAAGCCTCCCCTGAGGTCGCCTTCATCATCATGCTGGTGTCAAACCAATCCGGCGATATTGCTCAAGGCTGCCGACCTGCGCTAGACACGTCGTCACTTTATTGAGCCGAGCTCAACTTCTTTGGATCATCATCTCGACAAGCCGAACAAGAGTCCGGCATCGCGAAGGATAAATCATCACCAACATCGCCGCCCCACGAATTACACGAAGCGGGCATACCGGCATCGCCGCACGGTCACTTCATCAAGCCTGCAACGACCACGTCACGACCTGCATTGGCAGGGCCGCGCTGTTGCTTCTTCAAGCTGGTGTCCGTCACGCCGACCTACTTCGACTCATCGGCTGACATCGAGGATTCGACGTCTCGGCTGGACTGGGGGCTTCATCATCTCTTCATCAACCTACTCCGGTGACTTTGGCGTCACCAGCCGACCAGCTTCGTTACGATTAGCTGGACCGAGGACTTTGCCTCGGCAAGCCAACCTTTGCCAGCATTGCCATGCCGTCATTTTATCGCCCATCAGGCAATGGGTGTGCGGATCGATTCCCAATTTTGGGAATCACCTTACTTCGGATTGCTACAACAAATACACCAGGTGATATTAATCCTAATATTTTTTGCTTGTTTGGGTTTATTTTTCCCAAGGAATTATTACTCTGGTTTGTCCATCATCTGTACACAGGTCTATCAAATGATGGACACATTAACGACGGTCGCGTGGTGGTTCGGTCAGTTTTCGTACATAGTCCGGCGAATGCCGCATCTGGAACTCGGGCTGACCTGTGAATTCAGGCTTTGCCATGCCTTTAGTGCGTCACGCTGACGCCCTGCATCAACATTAACTTCGGCGCCAGGCCATATTTCTTTTATTACTCACTTTGCATAAATTATTTATTATGCAACAATTTTTTAATTATTATTATTACTATTATCTCTGGTTTGCACTATTTTTTGTGCACAGGAAAATGATCCGGGGACTTCGCCGTCACTCTGCCGGTCTGCATTGACCGTGCTATGTCACCACTTTGGCGTGTCGAGCTCTCCGCTCCGCCACCTCGGGACCGACTTGGGGGATGGAACCTTGTCCCGCATCAAGCTCGGACCGCGTCATCAATGCCGAACACATTAACCAGCTAAGCCGCTTTCATGCTCAAAGTTTTAATTTTTAACTTGTGTTCGGTTCGACCAAGCATTATACTTTTTTGGAAAAAAGTTGCTTGTAAAAAATTTCCTTGTCCAAACTTTGTTTGTGACACACATATTCAAATACCCTGTTTATTTGGGGGCTTCCTTTATGAAGCTTTTCCCCTTGCATATGATTATACTTGTACGGCTTCGTTCCTTATTTGTGTATTGCGCCACAATATGCACCATATTGACTTAAGCGATTTGCAAGCTGGGTTGCCTGGCTCCTGTGCTTACCGCTACGTTCCCGATTGTTCGGCTAGGGAGTAAAGGGAGCACCTCTGCGATTGTCACGACCGGGTCCTCCGAGCTCTGACCTCAGACTGGGTGAAGCCGAAAGCTAGCGCTCTTATTGTTTTCAATCATGGTCGGCACACAACGGAACTCATGAGTACAAAAAATCTATTGCACAAGTCTCATAGTAATAATGAGCACCGAAGAAAGGTATCGGTGGGGGTACTATTTTCTTCGAAGATGCTTC
Organism: Triticum urartu; assembly: GCF_003073215.2. Taxonomy (NCBI): domain Eukaryota; kingdom Viridiplantae; phylum Streptophyta; class Magnoliopsida; order Poales; family Poaceae; genus Triticum; species Triticum urartu. Next base: position 563,463,412 of record NC_053026.1, on the reverse strand, counting down.
TTACACTTCATCTGTAATATAGCATAAGTTCCCTGAGCACGCTTTGTCTGTTACAGCCTTATGGCCCGGTTGCCTGGTTATCGGAAACACTGTTGATATTCTCGACAGGTAGAGTACATAACTCTTTTCGGTCCTTGACCGAAGAGGGAGAAGCCGACGGTCGGTTAAGACGCGTTTAAAGTTCAGTTGAACAAAGATATGATATAAGTACTTCGGTACGTACAATCATTATACATAAAATCTTTTACCCAAGTCACTTGGGGGCTCTTAAAATTTATATGAGCTATTTTATAGTAAATGTGTTTTCTTCTTGGTCGTTGCAAAGTCTTTTTCTATCGCTCCTTTTTCGATGTGAGTGTGTGGTCAATAGCTAGATAACCCATTTTCTCTCTAGTGACCGCTCGAGTTTAGTTCGCTAAACTGGTCTAACGAGAAGCACTCCGCCTTCGGGATAGGAGGTTGCAGCCGTAGGCTGACCCGCTTGAAGTCTTGAGATCGGATGTGTAATGTTAAAGCACGACAGAAGCACTCTTTTTTTCTAAGACCAATTTTCAGATTGGCACCGAACACTTGATCTTGTTCGGACGTCAAGTTTTTACTGACGTTTTTTGGTTTTCCAAGCTTATGGCACTTTTAAACTATTTGTGTGTTTTCAGCACAAGTCTCGCAGTGCAATGCCGGACACCTTTATAGATTCGGCAAAAATATTCTCGGATATTGCTATATATGCATCGGTTTCGAATTGTGTCTTCGGTCAATAGATGGGTTGCCCGGCTCCTGCACTTGCTTCCTATGTTCCGCTTTATTCGGCTAGGCGTGCAAAGGGAGAACCACTGCGATTGTGCTTCCAGCTCACACGGTTAAGCACCTCAGTGGCGAAAGCTGAAAACTGACTGTCACAATAAGCATAAACTGGCCAGCGATCCGATGACTGTGTTAAATGATGGGCCACTCATAACAATGGCCGAAGTGTTTACGGCTTGACCTCGACTGTCGCCGAACACTACCGGGGGCTATTAACTGGCCTCCCAAACTAAATCCTCGATATTTTGCTCTTACATTAGAGCTAAGGTTTCATGATCATGCTTAGCATGACAACCCAAAGAAAGGAACCGATAGCGGGACTATTTTCTTTGGAAGACATTTCCTATGTTAAACAGTAATATAACATATCTCTGTGCGTACCTTTGTTTATAAAACCGTATGGCCAGATTGCCTTGTTTGTCGTAAATCTTTGCCCTCGTAAAGGCTTTATAAAGTAGGACAAACACTCCTCGGCTACTGGCTGAGGAGGTGGAAGCCGATGGTCGGTCAACAAAGTTTTGTACACTGTGGATCCGAGCATTAATGACGTAAAGTACTTGGATACATAGAGTCATTACACATAATTTGTGATTTTACTATGGATATCGATCCTTAATTCGGCCACTCATGCCCGCATTAAGGCTCGGGGGCTACTGGGCTTCAGGCTTATTATTTACAAATATTAAAGGGGCACATCGATCCCCTGATCTGGTGTTGCCACCCGACCAGTGTCTCGGGGGCTACTGCATTGCCTGTCCAATGCTGAAAATTTTATGTGCAATATAGTTTCCGAGGAGATTTTGATCCTCGGGTTGGTCAGCCGCACCCAACCTGAGTCTCGAGGACTCAGCACGCCGCTTTTTGTGTCCCGAAGTATTCTGCCGAGCTAGGACTTGATCCTCAGGCCGATTTTGCAAATCAACCTGAGTCTCAGCGGCTACTGGGATCAGCGGTCTTACGTCATCCTTTAGGTGCATCTCGGGTTTTAGACCGATACACACTTTGAGGGCTACTGGTTGTATATCTCGGCAGAGAATAAATTGCACCAATAAAAAATATTGACAAAAAATCGGCCCATAGTCGGGGTGGTGCACCACCTCGGAAGCAGTCCGGCATAAAGCTCGGGCGCTACTGGCTGGCTCCATAGAGGGCATTTCCGGCATTAAGCTCGGCTAAACTCCTTCAACTTTTTTGGACCAAGATGATCTATGACATCTTGGATATAGTCCGGCATTGGAGCTTGGACACAGTCCGGCGTTGGAGCTCGGAAGCAGTCCGGCATTGGTGTTCGGCTGCAAAAGATACCTCAAATGCAGTCCGACGTTGGAGCTCGGACGCAAGAGGACACTGCCTCCCGGGAACAACTTCAAACCCGATGTGTGGCATAAAAATAACAAGGCATTGATGAAGGCCGGAAACTTAAAGGGGCTCCTCGGATACCCGACGTATAAACTTGTCAAATGCATTTCAGCGATCCTCAAGATCGAAGATAAGAAGATTTGTTGAACCAGTTTTCAAGACCGACAACCGAAGATGAAGAACAGTTCGGAAGAATCGAGGAGCGTCCCTAACTTGAAGACCGGTTCAAGGGGCTACTGACGGTGTGCTAGACTAGGGGGTACTCACCACGTCATCTCCCGATCTGTTAGATTGGGCCGAGGACGCCCATGGCCGTATACTCATGGGCCAGTTCGGACAGCTGCCGCATACAAGGAAGATTCCACAAGACTTGGCGATCAAGACAAGGACTTCTCCCCACCGACGTATTCATCTAGGACTCTTGTTATCATAGGCCTTGAAGGAAATATGCCCTAGAGGCAATAATAAAGTTATCATTTATTTCCTTATTTCATGATAAATGTTTATTATTCATGCTAGAATTGTATTAACCGGAAACATAATACATGTGTGAATACGTAGACAAACAGAGTGTCACTAGTATGCCTCTACTTGACTAGCTCGTTAATCAAAGATGGTTATGTTTCCTAACCATGAACAAAGAGTTGTTATTTGATTAATGGGATCACATCATTAGGTGAATGATCTGATTGACATGACCCATTCCATTAGCTTAGCACCCGATCGTTTAGTATATTGCTATTGCTTTCTTCATGACTTATACATGTTCCTCTTACTATGAGATTATGCAACTCCCGTTTGCCAGAGGAACACTTTGTGTGATACCAAACGTCACAACGTAAATGGGTGATTATAAAGGTGCTCTACAGGTGTCTCCAAAGGTAGATGTTGGGTTGGCGTATTTTGAGATTAGGATTTGTCACTCCGATTGTCGGAGAGGTATCTCTGGGCCCTCTCGGTAATGCACATCACATAAGCCTTGCAAGCATTGCAACTAATATGTTAGTTGTGAGATGATGTATTACGGAACGAGTAAAGAGACTTGCCAGTAACGAGATTGAACTAGGTATTGGATACCGGCAATCGAATCTCGGGCAAGTAACATACCGATGACAAAGGGAACAACGTATACTGTTATGCGGTCTGACCGATAAAGATCTTCGTAGAATATGTAGGAGCCAATATGGGCATCCAGGTCCCGCTATTGGTTATTGACCGGACACGTGTCTCGGTCATGTCTACATTGTTCTCGAACCGTAGGGTCCGCACGCTTAAGGTTTCGATGACAGTTATATTATGAGTTTATGCATTTTGATGTACCGAAGTTAGTTCGGAGTCCCGGATATGATCACGGACATGACGAGGAGTCTCGAAATGGTCGAGACATAAAGATTGATATATTGGATGACTATATTCGGACACCGGAAGGATTCCGGAGAAGTATCGGATAAAACCGGAGCACCGGGGGGTTACCGGAACCCCCCGGGGGGTTAATGGGCCTCATGGGCCTAATGTGGAGAAGAGGAAGGGGCTTCCAGGGCAGGCCGCGCGCCCCCTCTCCCCCTAGTCCGAATTGGACAAGGAGGGAGGGGCGGCGCCCCCCCTTTCCTATTCTCTCTCCACCTCTCCTAGTTGGACAAGGAAACGGGAGGGGAGTCCTACTCCCGGTAGGAGTAGGACTCCTCCTGCGCGCCACCATAGGGCCGGCCGCACCCCCCCTTGGATACTTTATATACAGGGGCAGGGGGCACCCCTAGACACACAAGTTGATCTTCGTGATCGTTCCTTAGCCGTGTGCGGTGCCCCCCTCCACCATATTCCACCTCGGTCATATTGTAGCGGTGCTTAGGCGAAGCCCTGCGACGGTAGAACATCAAGATCGTCACCACGCCGTCGTGCTGACGGAACTCCTCCCCGAAGCTTTGCTGGATCGGAGCCCGGGGATCGTCATCGAGCTGTACGTGTGCCAAGAACTCGGAGGTGCCGGAGTAACGGTGCTTGGATCGGTCGGATCGGGAAGACGTACGACTACTTCCTCTACGTTGTGTCAACGCTTCCATTGCGGTCTACGAGGGTATGTAGACAATACTCTCCCCTCTCGTTGCTATGCATCACCATGATCTTGCATATGCGTAGGAAATTTTTTGAAATTACTACGAAACCCAACAGGCCTCTGGTGCATTATATAAACCGAGTCCAGGCTAGTCGATAGAGGATATACGACAATCATACCGTAGGCTAGCTTCTAGGGTTTAGCCTCTTTGATCTCGTGGTAGATCTACTCTTGTACTACCCATATCATCAATATCAATCAAGCAGGACGTAGGGTTTTACCTCCATCAAGAGGGCACGAACCTGGGTAAAACATTGTGTCCCCTGCCTCCTGTTACCATCCAGCCTAAGACGCACAGTTCGGGACCCCCTGCCCGAGCTCCGCCGGTTTTGACACCGACACAAGGCGTCATTGATGAACATATATATATATATATATATATAACAAGAATGCAATAATAGTCGTAATGTTATGCATTGTGTATTCAAAAAATTGCATGAAAGCAGAATGATACAGATGGTGCGATAAGCAAAGAGTAGGACTATGTCCCTTCCAAGGGCAAGCTGAGGAATAATATTAAATCAAATATTTCTCTCGTTATTGTAATCCACCTAGGAATTCCGTGGTGTGACGTAGCTTTCCGCCTCCTTGGTTGCTGCATCATGTGTTCGGCAATAGTGCTGCCGGAAAGTGTTTCCAGAGATTAAGGTCCTGAAAAGAGAGAAAAATAACCAAACGGGAAGCCCCTAGTGCGGTTTAAGCCGCGTCTTGGGGCGTGCTGCAGTTGTGCCGCCCTCCCCACCTGTGCCCATGGTATTTTTAATGCGTAATTATGTACGCGTGGCACGAGTTTCGCCGTTTGACTGGGACTGGGGTGGGGGCCGCATTGCTACGCGAGCTCAGATCGCGCGAGGTGGTTTATTTGCCGATTGCTCCGAGCACGCTTGAAGGTGTCCGGGTCTTGAAATGCCGAACTGGTTGATTGCCTTGAGAGGCTGCTTTGCGCTTCTGCCGTGAGGGCCTCAGTGTGCTCCTCTGTTCGGAGAGAGCGCTCTGTGTTTCCATTGACTGTGATAACCCCGCGAGGTCCTGGCATCTTGAGCTTGAGGTATGCATAATGCGGTACCGCATTGAATCTAGCAAATGCGGTTCACCCGAGCAGTGCATGATAACCACTGCGGAACGGGACTATATCGAAGATTAACTCTTCGCTTCGGAAGTTATCCGAGGATCCGAAGACCACTTCCAGTGTAATCGAGCCAGTGCAATGGGCCTCTACGCCTGGAATGACGCCTTTAAAGGTTGTTTTTGTGGGTTTGATCCTTGAGGGGTCTATACCCATTTTGCACACTGTGTCCTGATAAAGCAGGTTTAGGCTGCTGCCGCCATCCACAAGGACTCGAGTGAGGTGAAATCCGTCAATGATTGGGTCTAGGACCAGTGCGGCGAATCCGCCATGACGGATACTAGTGGGGTGGTCCCTGCGATCGAAGGTGATCGGACAGGAGGACCATGGGTTGAACTTTGGGGCGACTGGCTCCAACGCATATACATCCCTGAGCGCACGCTTCCGCTCCCTCTTGGGAATGTGGGTTGCGTATATCATGTTCACCGTCCGCACTTGTGGGGGAAATCTCTTCTGTCCTCTGGTGTGTGGCTGCCGGGGCTCCTCCTCGTCATCGCTATGCGGCCCCTTGTCCTTGTTTTCGGCAATTAACTTGTCGACCTGCTTGAATACCCAACAATCCCTGTTGGTGTGATTGGCTGGCTTGTCTGGGGTGCCGTGTATTTGACATGAGCGATCGAGTATACGGTCCAAGCTGGACGGACCCGGCGTACTTTGTTTGAATGGCTTTTTCCGCTGACCGGGTTTAGAGCCTTTGAATCCGACATTGACTGTCGTATCCTCGGTATTATCGCTGTTAATGCGGCGCTTATGTTTATTGCTACGTGACCTGCTATTGCCGTCCTTGGTATCCGAGGTATCATGGTTCTTTGATATGTTATTGCTGCGAGCCAGCCAGCTGTCTTCTCCGGCACAAAAGCGGGTCATGAGCGTCGTGAGGGCTGCCATAGATTTCGGCTTTTCCTGACCAAGGTGCCGGGCTAGCCACTCGTCACGGATATTGTGTTTGAAAGCTGCTAAGGCCTCTGCATCCGGACAGTCGATGATTTGATTTTTCTTTGTAAGGAACCGATTCCAGAATTGTCTGGCCGACTCTTCTGGCTGCTGAATTATGTGGCTCAAGTCATCGGCATCTGGTGGTCGCACGTAAGTGCCCTGAAAGTTGCCGAGGAATGCGGCTTCTAGATCTTCCCAACAGCTAACGGAATCTGCTGGCAAGCTGTTAAGCCAATGTCGCGCTGGTCCTTTGAGTTTTAGTGGGAGGTATTTGATGGCGTGTAAGTCATCACCGCGGGCCATGTGGATGTGGAGGAGGAAATCCTCGATCCATACCGCAGGATCTGTAGTGCCGTCGTATGATTCAATATTTATAGGTTTGAAACCTTCTGGGATTTGATGATCCATTACTTCGTCTGTGAAGCATAAAGGGTGTGCGGCGCCTCTGTATTGGGCTATGTCGCGACGCAGCTCGAATGGGTCTTGCCCGCTGTGTTCGGCCCGACCGGATTTACTTTTACTGTATCCGGCATGACGTTTATCGTCTCGCATAGTGGTGCGCCCTCGTGATCCGTAGATCGATCTTGTATGCTTTGCTTTGTCCTCCAATATGTCTCGCGGGTCTGGCGTATCTCCCCATGCCTTTTTATTTGAATGGAGTCAGAGTGCGGGCTGAGCTTTTGGCTAGAATGCCTCTCTATCGCGGCCACGAGGTGGCCGATCAGCCGCGTCATATGCTTCTTCCTCCAGTCGGGGTAGCAACCTGCATCTTGGGTAACTCTTGGAGGGGCGCTCGAGTTTGTATTCCTCGGCCGCGAGGACTTCAGTCCATCTGTCAGCTAGCAGATCTTGATCAGCTTGAAGCTATTGCTGCTTTTTCTTCAGGCTATTTGCCGTGGCCATAAGCCGGCGCTTGAAGTGCTCTTGTTCGACAGGATCCTCTGGTACGGTGAATTCATCGTCGCCAAGGCTTGCCTCGTCTTCGGAGGGGGGTATGTAATTATCATCCTCTGCCTCTCCGTCTGCCGCTCTCTCAGAAGGGCTAGCTCCTCCATCCTCCTGCTCTAAATCTTGCTACAGAGGGTTGTTGTTGTCTTCGGCACTATCCGGAGTGTTATTACCTCCTGTGCCGGTATCACCACTTTTTCTTTGGCGGGACTTAGAGCGGCGCCGCTGACATCGGCGCTTGGGTTGCTTCTTGGAGGGGTCATCCTCCGCTATCTCGTCGCCATTGCCTTCTTTGGGTGTATCCACCATGTATATATCGTATGATGAGGTGGCTGTCCAGTGCCCTGTGGGCAGTGGTTCCTCTTCATCTCCCGCATCGTCGTCCATACCGTCGATGTCTTCGGAGTCGAAGTCAAGCATGTCGGATAAGTCATCGATAGTTTCTACTAAGTGGGTGGTGGGTGGGCCGCGAATTTCTTCGTTGTCCGCATCCCAGTCCTGCCGAACATAGTTTGGCCAGGATTCTCCTGGCAAGGAGAGAGACCTTAATGAGTTCAGTATGTCGCCGAAGGGCGAGTGCTGAAAAATATCCGCAGAGGTAAACTCCATGATCGGCGCCCAATCGGATTCGACGGGAACGGGCGCAGGCGGTTCGGAGTCCGTGGCCGGAGAAGGATCCGGCAGCTTAACAACACGGCTCCCGTGCAAGGTAAGGTCGATGTTTGGCTCGATCGCCGCTGAGGGTAAGGCCTCCATGGTGGGGTCCATCCACCCATCCATGGACGGCGCCATTGGCTCTGAATTGAGGGTCGGAGCGGCTGCCGGTGCGATCTCCTGAACACTGTCCGATGGTAGAGTTAAATCGTACTCATCGTGACCGCGTGACGCACAAGGCAGAGGCTAGAATCCGTCAAAGATCAAGTATCCGCGGACATCGGCCGTGTAGTTTAAACTTCCAAACCTGACCTGGTGGCCAGGGGCGTAACTTTCGATCTGCTCCAGATGGCCAAGCGAATTGGCCCGTAGTGCAAAGCCGCCGAACACGAAGATCTGTCCGGGGAGAAAAGTCTCACCCTGGACTGCATCGCTATCGATGTTAGTAGGAGCCATGAAGCCTAACGGCGACGACACAGAGGAACTCTCAATGAAAGCACCAATGTCGGTGTCAAAACCGGCGGATCTTGGGTAGGGGGGTCCCGAACTGTGCGTCTAGGCCGGATGGTAACAGGAGGCAGGGGACACAATGTTTTTACCCAGGTTCGGGCCCTCTTGATGGAGGTAATGTTGGGGAACGTAGTAATTTCAAAAAAATTCCTACGCACACGCAAGATCATGGTGATGCATAGCAACGAGAGGGGAGAGTATGATCTACGTACCCTTGTAGATCGACAACGGAAGCGTTGACACAACGTAGAGGAAGTAGTCGTACGTCTTCCCGATCCGACCGATCCAAGCACCGTTACTATGGCACCTCCGAGTTCTTAGCACACGTACAGCTCGATGACGATCCCCGGGCTACGATCCAGCAAAGCGTTGCGGAAGAGTTCCGTCAGCACGACGGCGTGGTGACGATCATGATGTTCTACCGTCGCAGGGCTTCGCCTAAGCACCGCTACAATATGACCGAGGTGGAATATGGTGGATGGGGGCACCGCACACGGCTAAGGAACGATCACGAAGATCAACTTGTGTGTCTAGAGGTGCCCCCTGCCCTGTATATAAAGGAGGCCGGCCATAGGAGAGGCGCGCCAGGTGTGGAGTCCTACTAGGACTCCAAGTCCTAGTAGGAGTCCACCAAGAGGGGAGGAAGGGAGAAGGAATTGGAGGAGAAGGAAAGGTGGCCGGCCCCCTTTTCCCTAGTCCAATTCGGACCAGAGGGGAGGGGGGGCGCAGCAGCCCCTTGGCCCTTTCTCCTCTTCCCACTAAAGCCCATCAAGGCCCATTGCTTCTCCCGTAACTACCCGGTACTCCGAAAAATACCCGAATCACTCGGAACCTTTCCGATGTCCGAATATAGTCGTCCAATATATCGATCTTTACGTCTCGACCATTTCGAGACTCCTCGTCATGTCCCCGATCTCATCTGGGTCTCCGAACTCCTTCGGTACATCAAAACTCATAAACTCATAATATAACTATCATCGAAACCTTAAGCGTGCGGACCCTACGGTTCGAGAATAATGTAGACATGACCGATACACATCTCCGGTCAATAACCAATAGCGGGACCTGGATGCCCATATTGGCTCCTACATATTCTACGAAGATCTTTATCGGTTAGACCGCATAACAACATACATTGTTCCCTTTGTCATCAGTATGTTACTTGCCCGAGATACGATCGTCGGTATCTCAATACCTAGTTCAATCTCGTTACTGGCAAGTCTCTTTACTCGTTCCGTAATACATCATCTCGCAACTAACTCATTAGTTGCAATGCTTGCAAGGCTTATGTGATGTGCATTACCGAGAGGGCCCAGAGATACCTCTCCGACAATCGGAGTGACAAATCCTAATCTCGAAATACGCCAACCCAACATCTACCTTTGGAGACACCTGTAGAGCACCTTTATAATCACCCATTTACGTTGTGACGTTTGGTAGCACACAAAGTGTTCCTCCGGCAAACGGGAGTTGCATAATCTCATAGTCATAGGAACATGTATAAGTCATGAAGAAAGCAATAGCAACATACTAAACGATCGGGTGCTAAGCTAATGGAATGGGTCATGTCAATCAGATCATTCAACTAATGATGTGACCTCGTTAATCAAATAACAACTCTTTTGTCCATGGTTAGGAAACATAACCATCTTTGATTAACGAGCTAGTCAAGTAGAGGAATACTAGTGACACTCTGTTTGTCTATGTATTCACACATGTATTATGTTTCCGGTTAATACAATTCTAGCATGAATAATAAACATTTATCATGATATAAGGAAATAAATAATAACTTTATTATTGCCTCTAGGGCATATTTCCTTCAGTCTCCCACTTGCACTAGAGTCAATAATCTAGATCACATCACCATGTGATTAACATTGATAGTTCACATCATCATGTGGTTAACACCCATAGTTCACATCGTCATGTGACCAACACCCAAAGGGTTTACTAGATTCGGTAATCTAGTTCACATCGCTATGTGATTAACACCCAAAGAGTACTAAGGTGTGATCATGTTTTGCTTGTGAGAGAATCTTAGTCAAGGGTCTTTCACATTCAGATCCGTTATGTGTTTTGCAATTTTCTATGTCTACAATGCTCTGCACGGAGCTACTCTAGCTAATTGCTCCCACTTTGAATATGTATCTAGATTGAGACTTAGAGTCATCCAGATCAGTGTCAAAACTTGCATCGACGTAACCCTTTACGGCGAACCTTTTTGTCACCTCCATAATCGAGAAACATATCCTTATTCTAGTAAGGATAATTTTGACCGCTGTCCAGTGATCTACTCCTAGATCACTATTGTACTCCCTTGCCAAATCAGTGCAGGGTATACAGTAGATCTGGTACACAGCATGGCATACTTTATAGAACCTATGACTGAGGCATAGGGAATGACTTTCATTCTCTTTCTATCTCCTGCCGTGGTCGGGCTTTGAGTCTTACTCAACTTCACACCTTGTAATACAGGCAAGAACTCTTTCTTTGACTGCTCCATTTTTGAACTACTTCAAAATCTTGTCAAGGTATGTACTCATTGAAAAAACTTATCAAGCGTCTTGATCTATCTCTATAGATCTTGATACTCAATATGTAAGCAGCTTCACCGAAGTCTTTCTTTGAAAAACTCCTTTCAAACACTCCTTTATGCTTTACAGAATAATTCTACATTATTTCCGATCAACAATATGTCATTCACATATACTTATCAGAAATGTTGTAGTGCTCCCACTCACTTTCTTGTAAATACAGGCTTCACCGCAAGTTTGTATAAAACTATATGCTTTGATCAACTCATCAAAGCGTATATTCCAACTCCGAGATGCTTGCACCAGTCCACAGATGGATCGCTGGAGTTTGCACATTTTGTTAGCACCTTTCGGATTGACAAAACCTTCTGGTTGCATCATATACAACTCTTCTTTAATAAATCCATTAAGGAATGCAGTTTTGTTTATCCATTTGCCAGATTTCATAAAATGCGGCAATTACTAACATGATTCGGACAGACTCAAGCATAGATACGAGTGAGAAACTCTCATCGTAGTCAACACCTTGAACTTGTCGAAAACCTTTTGCAACAATTCTAGCTTTGTAGATAGTAACACTACTATCAGCGTCCGTCTTCTACTTGAAGATCCATTTATTTTCTATGGCTTGTCGATTATCGGGCAAATCCATCAAAGTCCATACTTTGTTCTCATACATGGATCACATCTCAGATTTCATGGCCTCAAACCATTTCGCGGAATCTGGGCTCATCATCGCTTCCTCATAGTTCGCAAGTTCGTCATGGTCTAGTAACATGACTTCCAGAACAGGATTACCGTACCACTCTGGTGCGGATCTTACTCTGGTTTACCTACGAGATTCAGTAGTAACTTGATCTGAAGTTACATGATCATCATCATTAGCTTCCTCACTAATTGGTGTAGTAGTCACAAGAACAGATTTCTGTGATGAATTACTTTCCAATAAGGGAGAAGGTACAATTACCTTATCAAGTTTTCTACTTTCCTCCCACTCACTTCTTTCGAGAGAAACTCCTTCTCTAGAAAAACTCCGAATTTAGCAACAAATTCTTGCCTTCGGATTTGTGATAGAAGGTGTACCCAACAGTCTCCTCTGGGTATCCTATGAAGACATATTTCTCTGATTTGGGTTTGAGCTTATTAGAATGAAACTTTTTCATATAAGCGTCACAACCCCAAACTTTAAGAAACGACAACTTTGGTTTCTTACCAAACCACAGTTTAGATTGTGTCGTCTCAACAGACTTAGATGGTGCCCTATTTAACGTGAATGCAGCTGTCTCTAATGCATAACCCAAAAACGATAGTGGTAGATCGGTAAGAGACATCATAGATCGCACCATATCGAATAAAGTACGGTTATGACGTTCGGACACACCATTACATTGTGGTGTTCCAGGTGGCATGAGTAGTGAAACTATTTCACATTGTTTTTAACTGAAGGCCAAACTCGTAACTCAAATACTCTTCTCTACGATCAGATCGTAGAAACTTTATTTTCTTGTTACGATGATTTTTCACTTCACTCTGAAATTCTTTGAACTTTTCAAATGTTTCAGACTTATGTTTCATCAAGTAGATATACTCATATCTGCTCAAATCATCTGTGAAGATCAGAAAATAATGATACCTGTCGCGAGCCTCAATATTCATCGGACCACATACATCAGTATGTATGATTTCTAACAAATCTGTTGCTCGCTCCATTGTTCCGAAGAACAGAGTCTTAGTCATCTTGCCCATGAGGCATGGTTCGCAAGCATCAACTGATTCATAATCAAGTGATTCCAAAAGCCCATCAGCATGGAGTTTCTTCATGTGCTTTACACCAATATGACCTAAACGGCAGTGCCACAAATAAGTTGCAGTATCATTATTAACTTTGCATCTTTTGGTTTCAATATTATGATTATGTGTATCACTACGATCGAGATCCAACGAACTATTTTCATTGGGTGTGTAACCATATAAGGTTTTATTCATGTAAACAGAACAACAATTTATTCTCTTACTTAAATGAATAACCGTATTACAATAAACATGATCAAATCATATTCATGCTCAACGCAAACACCAAATAACACTTATTCAGGTTCAACACTAATCCCGAAAGTATAGGGAGTGTGTGATGATGATTATATCAATCTTGGAACCACTTCCAACACACATCGTCACTTCACCCTTAACTAGTCTCTGTTTATTCTGCAACTCCCGTTTCGAGTTACTAATCTTAGCAACTGAACTAGTATCAAATACCGAGGGGTTGCTATAAACACTAGTAAAGTGCACATCAATAACATGTATATCAAATATACTTATGTTCACTTTGCCATCCTTCTTATCCGTCAATCACTTGGGGTAGTTCCACTTCCAGTGACCAGTCCCTTTGCAGTAGAAGCACTTAGTCTCAGGCTTAGGACCAGACTTGGGCTTCTTCACTTGAGCAGCAACTTGCTTGCCGTTCTTCTTGAATTTCCCCTTCTTCCCTTTGCCCTTTTCTTGAAACTAGTGGTTTTGTCAACCATCAACACTTGATGTTTTTCTTGATTTCTACCTTCGTTGATTTCAGCATCACGAAGAGCTTGGGAGTTGTTTCCATTATCCCTTGCATATTATAGTTCATCACGAAGTTCTACTAACTTGGTGATGGTGACTAGAGAATTCTGTCAATCACTATCTTATCTGGAAGATTAACTCCCACTTGATTCAAGCGATTGTAGTACCCAGACAATCTGAGCACATGCTCACTAGTTGAGCGATTCTCCTCCATCTTTTAGCTATAGAACTTGTTGGAGACTTCATATTTCTCAACTCGGGTATTTGCTTGAAATATTAACTTCAACTTCTGGAACATCTCATATGGTCCATGACGTTCAAAACGTCTTTGAAGTCCCGATTCTAAGCCGTTAAGCATGGTGCACTAAACTATTAAGTAGTCATCATATTTAGCTAGCCAAACGTTCATAACGTCAGCATCTGCTCCTGCAATAGGTCTGTCACCTAGCGGTGCATCAAGGACATAATTCTTCTGTGCAGCAATGAGGATAAACCTCAGATCACGGATCCAATCCGCATCATTGCTACTAACATCTTTCAACACAATTTTCTCTAGGAACATATCAAAATAAACACAGGGAAGCAACAACGCGAGCTATTGATCTACAACATAATTTGCAAAATACTACCAGGACTAAGTTCATGATAAATTTAAGTTAAATTAATCATATTACTTAAGAACTCCCACTTAGATAGACATCCCTCTAATCCTCTAAGTGATCACGTGATCCAAATCAACTAAACCATGTCCGATCATCACGTGAGATGGAGTAGTTTCATTGGTGAACATCACTATGTTGATCATATCTACTATATGATTCACGCTCGACCTTTCGGTCTCCGTGTTCCGAGGCCATATCTGTATATGCTTGGCTCGTCAAGTATAACCTGAGTATTCCGTGTGTGCAACTGTTTTGCACCCGTTGTATTTGAACGTAGAACCTATCACACCCGATCATCACGTGGTGTCTCAGCACGAAGAACTTTCTCAACGGTGCATACTCAGGGAGAACACTTCTTGATAATTAGTGAGAGATCATCTTATAATGCTACCATCAAACAAATCAAGATAAGATGCATAAAAGATAAACATCACATGCAATCAATATAAGTGATATGATATGGCCATCATCATCTTGTGCTTGTGATCTCCATCTTCGAAGCACCGTCGTGATCACCATCATCACCGGCACGACACCTTGATCTCCATCGTAGCATCGTTGTCGTCTCGCCAATCTTATGCTTCCACGACTATCGCTACCGCTTAGTGATAATGTAAAGCATTACATCGCGATTGCATTGCATACAATAAAGCGACAACCATATGGCTCCTGCCAGTTGCCGATAACTCAGTTACAAAACATGATCATCTCATACAATAAAATTTAGCATCATGTCTTGACCATATCACATCACAACATGCCCTGCAAAAACAAGTTAGACGTCCTCTACTTTGTTGTTGCAAGTTTTACATGGCTGCTACGGGCTTAAGCAAGAACCAATCTTACCTACACATCAAAACCACAACGATAGTTTGTCAAGTTGGTGTTGTTTTAACCTTCGCAAGGACCGGGCGTAGCCACACTCGGTTCAACTAAAGTTGGAGAAACTGTCACCCGCAAGCCACCTCTGTGCAAAGCACGTCGGGAGAACCGGTCTCGCGTAAGCGTACGCGTAATGTTGGTCCGGGCCGCTTCGTCCAACAATACCGCCGAACCAAAGTATGACATGCTGGTAAGCAGTATGACTTATATCGCCCACAACTCACTTGTGTTCTACTCGTGCAAATAACATCAACACATAAAACCTAGGCTCTGATACCACTGTTGGGGAACGTAGTAATTTCAAAAAATTTCCTACGCACACGCAAGATCATGGTGATGCATAGCAACGAGAGGGAAGAGTATGATCTACGTACCCTTGTAGATCGACAACGGAAGCGTTGACACAACGTAGAGGAAGTAGTCGTACGTCTTCCCGATCCGACCGATCCAAGAACCGTTACTCCGGCACCTCCGAGTTCTTAGCACACGTGCAGCTCGATGACGATCCCCGGGCTCCGATCCAGCAAAGCGTCGGGGAAGAGTTCCGTTAGCACGACGGCGTGGTGACGATCTTGATGTTCCACCGTCGCAGGGCTTCGCCTACGCACCGCTACAATATGACCGAGGTGGAATATGGTGGAGGGGGGCACTGCACACGGCTAAGGAACGATCACGAAGATCAACTTGTGTGTCTAGAGGTGCCCCCCTGCCCCTGTATATAAAGGAGGCCGGCCATAGGAGAGGCGCGCCAGGTGTGGAGTCCTACTAGGACTCCAAGTCCTAGTAGGAGTCCACCAAGAGGGGAGGAAGGGAGAAGGAACTGGAGGAGAAGGAAAGATGGCCGGCCCCCTTTTCCCTAGTCCAATTCGGACCAGAGGGGAGGGGGGGCGCAGCAGCCCCTTGGCCCTTTCTCCTCTTCCCACTAAAGCCCATCAAGGCCCATTGCTTCTCCCGTAACTACCCGGTACTCCGAAAAATACCCGAATCACTCGGAACCTTTCCGATGTCCGAATATAGTCATCCAATATATCGATCTTTACGTCTCAACCATTTCGAGACTCCTCGTCATGTACCCGATCTCATCCGGGACTCCGAACTCCTTCGGTACATCAAAACTCATAAACTCATAATATAACTGTCATCGAAACCTTAAGCGTGCGGACCCTATGGTTCGAGAATAATGTAGACATGACCGAGACACGTCCGGTCAATAACCAATAGCGGGACCTGGATGCCCATATTGGCTCCTACATATTCTACGAAGATCTTTATCGGTCAGACCGCATAACAACATACGTTGTTCCCTTTGTCATCGGTATGTTACTTGCCCGAGATTCGATCGTCGGTATCACAATACCTAGTTCAATCTCGTTACCGGCAAGTCTCTTTACTCATTCCCTAATACATCATCTCGCAACTAACTCATTAGTTGCAATGCTTGCAAGGCTTATGTGATGTGCATTACCGAGAGGGCCCAGAGATACCTCTCCGACAATCGGAGTGACAAATCCTAATCTCGAAATACGCCAAACCAACATTTACCTTTGGAGACACCTGTAGAGCACCTTTATAATCACCCATTTACGTTGTGACGTTTGGTAGCACACAAAGTGTTCCTCCGGCAAACGGGAGTTGCATAATCTCATAGTCATAGGAACATGTATAAGTCATGAAGAAAGCAATAGCAACATACTAAACGATCGGGTGCTTAGCTAATGGAATGGGTCATGTCAATCAGATCATTCAACTAATGATGTGATCTCATTAATCAAATAACAACTCTTTTGTCCATGGTTAGGAAACATAACCATCTTTGATTAACAAGCTAGTCAAGTAGAGGCATACTAGTGACACTCTGTTTGTCTATGTATTCACACATGTATTATGTTTCCGGTTAATACAATTCTAGCATGAATAATAAACATTTATCATGATATAAGGAAATAAATAATAACTTTATTATTGCCTCTAGGGCATATTTCCTTCAGGTAAAACCCTACGTCCTGCTTGATTAATATTGATGATATGGGTAGTACAAGAGTAGATCTACCACGAGATCAGAGAGGCTAAACCCTAAAAACTAGCCTATGGTATGATCGTCTGTTGTAATTGTTGTGTCCTACGAACTAAAACCCTCCGGTTTATATAGACACTGGAGAGGTTAGGGTTACACAAGGTCGGTTACAAAGGAGGAGATATACATATCCGTATTGCCTAGCTTGCCTTCCACGCCAAGTAGAGTCCCATCCGAACACGAGACAAAGTCTTCAATCTTGCATCTTCATAGTCTAATAGTCCGGCCAATGGAGAAAGTCCAGCTGTCCGGAGACCCCCTAATCCAGGAATCCCACACCTGGCCTCAACTTGGAAAACCAAGAGTGCCACTAGAAAGGGGAGTTGATTTCGGTTGAAATCGATATAAAGATCACCGGAATCGGATGCACGGTTTGGAAATGGCAAGCAAAACAAATATGGCACCGGTCTGCGATAATCAGCAAGTAGCCATCTAAATGCATCAAGATAAATATGCTACAACACTCAAACATAACAACAAAATACATGGCAGGGATCCACTAATGATGCTTGACAAAATATGAACACTGAGCTACGGCTAATTCACTCATTAACAGGTTCAAACAAGCATGGAAAAAGTGCAAATGATAACAGGTTTCAGACTTAGCGAAATTAACAGCATGTCAGGAATTTATCATCAGGAAGCAATCTTTAGAGCATGATAACTATATGCTATAGGAACATATCATGGCAAAGCAAGGCATGGCATGAAGCTACTCTAAGCATATAACAAAAGTCCCTTAGTGACCATGAGCCAAAAGGGATCGGAAATTACAATTGCAAGCATGCGAACATAGCAAAAACATAAACAGATTCAGACTTAGTGAAAAAAACTGAAGCATGCAAACAGATTAACAAGTAGGGATGTTTACGAGCTCGATGCACTCACTACGAGGCATTGCATGACAAACTAAGAATACACTCATCAAGAAGACATGGCATATAAGCTAGACATGGCAATAACAACAACATAGCATGCACGGATCAATAGCAACATCCTCGGCAAAATCGCTAAACATGTCAACAATCTGCCAGGAACATTTTATAGCAGAAGTAGAGCTCGATTGACTCAAGCTAGGGTGCTCCATAATTGCAAACAAAGACATGGATGGATAGAGCATAAAAATAATAACAAAACATCCTTACTGATCATCCTCAAAAGAGGCACGAATCACTAGGAAACAACATGAACATATGGCATAAAAACAAAAACAGAACAAGGACTTAGTGAAATTCTAAGTCCCTGAAACCAGCAACATTGAGTAAGCTACTTTGCATGCTTGTGCTAGTCACCACAAAGATCACAAAAATACATGGCATACACCCCTGTAAAGATGGCATGGCATATAACAAAACACATGTAGAGCTCAGGATCATAGCATGCACACATTAATTATGGCAAAAATGACAAAAGTGCATTTGCTGAAACATATCTGAAATATTCCTCACATAGCCCTCTTCCAACAGCATTTCAGGCATCAAGATGAGCTCAAATGAAAATGATGCAATGAGATGAAATGATGTACTCGTTGAGACGAACATTTTGATATGCTACACGCACGAATCGGAGCTACGAATGCAGAGTTATGACATGTCAAAGATTGCATGAAATATCTGAGATCTAGGGTTAGGGTCAACCGAAAACGGATCTAGATCCAGATCAGGATCCGGGCACTATAGCAGTTCGAGGTCGAGGTCACCGAAAACGGAGCCACGGTGGCCGGAGACATCGAGGTCATCGCCGGACCTGGAGGGGGCTCGCCGGAGGGGGTCGTCCGAACTTGCCGGAGCTCGCCGGACTCGGCGAGGAGGAGGAGGCGACTCGGGGCGGCGAGGGCTTGCCGCGGCGAGGTGAGTCGAGGCGGCGGGCAGTGGTCGTCGCTGGCGACGAGCGGACCGGGCGGGGCTGGCAAGGAGAAGCGGCGCGGGCGGTGTCGGGCGCGGGGGCGGCGACCGCGGGAGGAGGCGGCGCTGCTCTGGGCCGGGAGGGCCCGAGGCGGGCCTCGGGCAGAGGGAGTCGCCGGCTGACAGGTGGCGGCTCCTCAGTGGTTGCGGGTGGCGGCTGCGGTTGTCCGGCCCGGGACGAACATTGTCTGGTGGCGCGCGAGGTGGAATTATAGGGTTTCGGGGGAAGAAGACCCGGAAATCTCGTGGAGAGGTCTATTTATAGAGGTAGGAGGAGGTAGGAGGAGGTAGGAGGAGCTAGGAGTCTCCAAATGAGGTGCGGTTTACGGCCACGCGATCGTGATCGAACACTCTAGATGATGGAATAGGTTTAGGTGGGTTTTGGGCCACTTTGGAAGGGTGTTGGGCTGCAACACACACGAGGCCTTTTCGGTCCCTCGGTTAACCGTTGGAGTAT
This sequence comes from Triticum urartu, assembly GCF_003073215.2. Classification (NCBI taxonomy): domain Eukaryota; kingdom Viridiplantae; phylum Streptophyta; class Magnoliopsida; order Poales; family Poaceae; genus Triticum; species Triticum urartu. Next base: position 563,443,887 of record NC_053026.1, on the reverse strand, counting down.
CAAACGAAGTCCAAATGGCACGAAACTTGACAGGCGGTCTACCGGTAGTAAACCAAGGCCGCATGACAAGTATCGGCCCAATCCGAAAACGTTTAACCCCCACACACGAAAAAAGGTAGAAAGGACCACCGGAGGACATAGGAGCGCCGGAATGCAAAACGGACAACGGGGAAAATGCTCAAATGCATAAGACGAACACGTAAGTGAATGCAATGCACATGATGACATGATATGAGATGCATGATAAAGACAAAACACACGGAGACAAAAACCCGACAATGATGAAATAAAATAACTTAGTGCCGGAAACGACAAGAGTTGGAGTACAAATAAGGTAAATTACATCCGGGGTGTTACAACACTCCACCACTACGAAAGGATCTCGGCCCAAGATCTAGGACTGGAAAAACTGTGGGTACTCAGAACGAAGGTGGTCCTCGCGTTCCCAGGTGGCTTCACGGTCAAAATGATGTGACCACTTGACTTTGAGGAATTTGATAGACTTGTTGCGAGTCTTGCGCTCAGTTTCTTCAAGGATAGCAACGGGGTGTTCACGATAAGACAAGTCTTCCTGGAGATCAATGTCTTCGAAGTTGACGGTGCGGTCAGGGGTCTTGAAGCACTTGCGGAGCTGAGAGACATGAAACACGTCATGCCCGTTTGCAAAGTTGGAGGGAAGCTCAAGTTGATAGGCGAGATCGCCTCTCTTGCTGACGGTCTTGAAAGGACCCACATATCTAGGGGCAAGCTTCCCTTTGATACCGAAGCGATGAGTACCTTTCATTGGAGAGACGCGGAGGTAGGCATGGTCTCCGATCTTGAAAGCCAAATCATGATGTTTGCTATCATAGTAACTCTTCTGGCGTGATTGCGCGGCTTTGAGGTTATCACGAATGACTTTGCACATTTCCTCTGCCTCTGTGATCAAGTCATTGCCAAGAAGTTGACGTTCACCAGTCTCTGACCAGTTAAGAGGAGTAAGGCACTTCCTGCCATAGAGAATTTCAAATGGGGCCTTGCCCGAACTCGCTTGAAAGCTGTAGTTGTAGGAAAACTCGGCATATGGAAGACAATCTTCCCACTTCATACCGAAGGAGATGACGCAAGCCCTGAGCATATCTTCAAGAATCTGATTGACACGCTCGACTTGGCCACTAGTTTGAGGATGAAAAGTTGTGCTGAAATGGATGTTGGTGCCCATGGCCTTCTGAAAAGAATCCCAAAACTTCGAGGTAAAGATGCTGCCACGATCTGAAGATATCAACTGCAGAATGCCGTGCAGAGAGACAATCCGGGAGGTATAAAGCTCTGCCAATTGAGCTGTTGTGATAGATTCTTTGATAGGAAGGAAATGAGCCACTTTAGTGAGTTTGTCGATGACAACGAAGATAGCATCATTGCCACGCTTGGACTTTGGAAATCCAGTCATGAAGTCCATCTCAATATGGTCAAACTTCCATTCTGGAATGGCAAGAGGTTGGAGGAGACCAGTTGGTCGTTGGTGTTCTGCTTTCACTCTTCTGCAGACATCACATTCATTCACGAACTGTGCAATCTCGCGCTTCATTCGAGTCCACCAATACGACTGCTTGAGATCATGGTACATCTTTGTACTTCCAGGGTGGATAGAGAGGAGTGAATTGTGAGCCTCGTTCATAATGACTTTATGAAGGTCACCTTTAGGCACAACAATGCGATCCTCGAAGAATAGAGTATCCTTATCATCAAGGCGATAGCACTTGTACTTGGGTTGACTCTTGGCAATCCCAATCTTCACCTTCTTCACCATAGCATCAAGAAGTTGAGCCTCACGAATCTGATCTTCGAAAGTAGGAGATACTTGGAGGATGGCGAGGAAACCTTGAGGAACAACTTGAAGGTTGAGTTTGCGGAAAGCTTCACAAAGCTCGGGTTGGTAAGGCTTGAGAATCAAACTGTTGCAGTAAGCCTTCCTGCTCAATGCGTCAGCAATTACATTGGCCTTGCCTGGAGTATATTCGATACTCAGATTATACTCTTGAATCATTTCGACCCAACGAGTCTATTTGAGGTTGAGATTAGGCTGAGTGAAGATGTACTTGAGACTCTTATGATCAGTGAAGATGTCCACTTTTCTTCCCAATAAGAGATATCTCCAAGTTAACAGAGCATGAACAACTGCCGCCAACTCGAGGTCATGAGTGGGGAAGTTCTTCTCGTTGGGCTTCAACTGGCGAGAGGTATAAGCCACAACTTTCTTATCTTGGATCAACACTGCACCAAGACCTTGAAGGGAAGCATCACAAAAGACCTCGAACGGTTTGGATTCATCAGGAGGAGTCAGAACTGGAGCAGTGACTAACTTCTCTTTCAGGGTGTTGAAAGCGATGTCACATTCAGGAGACCAAACGTACTTGACGTGTGATACGTCTCCAACGTATCTATAATTTTTGATTGCTCCATGCTATATTATCTACTGTTTTGGGCAATATTGGGCTTTATTATCCACTTTTATATTATTTTTGGGACTAACCTATTAACCGGAGGCCCAGCCTAGATTTGCTGTTTTATGCCTATTTCAGTGTTTCGAAGAAAAGGAATATCAAACGGAGTCCAAACGGAACGAAATCAACTGGAGAAGTTATTTTTGGAAGGAAACCTACCGGATAGACTTGGACCCTATGTCAGAAGATGAAGGAGGTGCTCACGAGGGTAGGGGCGCGCCCACCCCCCTGGAGCGCGCCCCCCTGCCTCATGGCCCCCCTTCGGTCACCGACGTACTCCTTTCACCCATATATACCCACGTAACCTAAAACTTCCAGAACGGAGATTAGATCAGGAGTTCCGCCGCCAGAAGCCTCCGTAGCCACCAAAAACCAATCTAGACCCTTTCTAGCACCCTGCCGAAGGGGGAATCCCTCTCCGGTGGCCATCTTCATCATCCCGGTGCTCTCCATGACGAGGAGGGAGTAGTTCTCCCTCGGGGCTGAGGGTATGTACCAGTAGCTATGTGTTTGATCTCTCTCTCTCTCTCGTGTTCTTGAGATGTTACGATCTTGATGTATCACGAGCTTTGCTATTATAGTTGGATCTTATGTTTCTCCTCCCCCTCTTCTCTCTTGTAATGAATTGAGTTTCCCCTTTGAAGTAATCTTATCGGATTGAGTCTTTAAAGATTTGAGAACACTTGATGTATGTCTTGCCGTGGATATTTGTGGTGACAATGGGATATCACGTGATTCACTTGATGTATGTTTTGGTGATCAACTTGCGGGTTCCGCCCATGAACCTATGCATAGGGGTTGGCACACGTTTTCGTCGTGATTCTCCGGTAGGAACTTTGGGGCACTCTTTGAGGTTCTATGTGTTGGTTGAATAGATGAATCTGAGATTGTGTGATGCATATCGTATGATCATACCCACGGATACTTGAGGTGACATTGGAGTATCTAGGTGACATTAGGGTTTTGGTTGATTTGTGTCTTAAGGTGTTATTCTAGTACGAACTCTAGTGTTGTTTGTGACACCTATAGGAATAGCCCAACGGATTGATTGGAAAGAATAACTTTGAGGTGGTTTCGTACCCTACCATAATCTCTTCGTTCGTTCTCCGCTATTAGTGACTTTGGAGTGACTCTTTGTTGCATGTTGAGGGATAGTTATGTGATCCAATTATGTTAGTATTGTTGAGGGAACTTACACTAGCGAAAGTATGAACCCTAGGCCTTGTTTCCTAGCATTGCAGTACCGTTTACGCTCACTTTTATCACTTGCTACCTTGCTGTTTTTATTATTTCAGATTTCAAATACCTTTATCTACTATCCATATACCACTTGTATCACCATCTCTTCGCCGAACTAGTGCACCTATACAATTTACCATTGTATTGGGTGTGTTGGGGACACAAGAGACTCTTTGTTATTTGGTTGCAGGGTTGCTTGAGAGAGACCATCTTCATCCTACGCCTCCTACGGATTGATAAACCTTAGGTCATCCACTTGAGGGAAATTTGCTACTGTCCTACAAACCTCTGCACTTGGAGGCCCAACAACGTCTACAAGAAGAAGGTTGTGTAGTAGACATCAGGCTCTTTTCTGGCGCCGTTGCCGGGGAGGTGAGTGCTTGAAGTTATATCTTTAGATCTTGCAATCGAGTCTTTTAGTTTCTTGTTTTATCACTAGTTTAGTTTATAAAAGAAAACTATAAAAAAATGGAATTGAGTTTGTCTCATACGCTTCACCTTTTTAATATCTTTCATGAGTATGATGGAAAGGATAATTGTGCTCAAGTGCTAGAAGAAGAAATATATAAAATGTTTGGCAGTAAATATTTGAATGATGAGCATGATTGCAATGTTGTTAGTGTGAATTCCTTGAATATCCATGATGCTAATGATATGCAAAGCCACAAGCTTGGGGAAGCTATGTTTGATGAAGATGATATTTTTTGTCCCCCAAGTTTTGATGAGCAAATTTATTATGATGAAAGCATGCCTCCTATCTATGATGATTATTGTGATGACATGTATGCTTTAAAGAATAATGATAACCATGAAACCTGTCATCTTGATCTTAATTTTCAATCACATGATAGTTATTTTGTTGAGTTTGCTCCCACTATTACTAATAAGAAGAATTTTGCTTATGTGGAGAGTAGTAAATTTTCTATGCTTGTAGATCATGAAAAGAATGCTTTAGGTGCTGGTTATATTGTTGAATTCATTCATGATGCTACTGAAAATTATTATGAGGGATGAACATATGCTTGTAGGAATTGCAATAATAACAAGTTTCCTCCCTATGTGCTTAAAGTTTTGAAGTTATGCTTGTTTTGCCCTCCTATGCTAGTTGATTATTGTTCCCACAAGTTGTTTGCTCACAAAATCCCAATGCATAGGAAGTGGGTTAGGCTTAAATGTGCTAGTCATATTCTTCATGATGCTCTCTTTATGTTACAATTCTTATCCTTTATGTGAGCAACATTGAAATCATCACGCCTAGCTAGGGGCGTTATACGATAGTGCTTGTTGGGAGGCAACCCAATATTATTTTTGTTCCTTGATTTTTACTCCTGTTTAGTAATAAATAATTCATATAGCCTCTGTTTAGATGTGGTTTTATGCTTTTAATTAGTGTTTGTGCCAAGTGGAACCTTTGGGAAGACTTTGGGAAAGTCTTGTTGATCATGCCGTAAAAAACAGAAACTTTAGCGCTCACGAGAATTGCTGCCATTTTTTGGAGAGTGCTATTTAGTTAATTCTTTTTGCAGATGAATAGATAAATTACTCAGGTCCAGCAATTTATTTGAGAATTTTATGAGTTCTAGAAGTATACGTTTGATCCAGATTACTACAGACTGTTCTGTTTTTGACAGATTCTGTTTTTCGTGTGTTGTTTACTTATTTTGATGAATCTATGGCTAGTAAAATAGTTTATAAACCATAGATAAGTTAGAGTACAGTAGGTTTAACACCAATATAAATAAATAATGAGTTCATTACAGTACCTTATGATGGTGATTTGCTTTCTTATACTAACGGAGCTTACGAGTTTTCTGTTAAGTTTTGTGTTGTGAAGTTTTCAAGTTTTGGGTAAGGATTCGATGGAATATGGAATAAGGAGTGGCAAGAGCCTAAGCTTGGGGATGCCCAAGTCACCCCATGGTAATATTCAAGGACAACCAAGAGCCTAAGCTTGGGGATGCCCCGGAAGGCATCCCCTCTTTCGTCCTCGTTCATCGATAACTTTACTTGGAGCTATATTTTTATTCGCCGCATGATATGTGTTTTGCTTGGAGCGTCAATTTATTTTGTTAGGATTTGCTTGCTGTTATTTAGAACAATGTTTTGCATCTTTTATTTCAATAAAAGTGGCATTGATAGTCTTTACTATGCCTATGTTACAAGTCTTCATGTTGCTGTTTGAAAACAGAAAGTTTACCGCTGTTGCAATAATTCCCTAGAAAAGTCAGAATGTGATAAAATGTTGAAACCTTTTGAATATTAAGCTCTGATAAATTTACTACAGTGGGAATTTTCTTTCATAATTTTTGGAGCTAGGGAAGTATGGATGTTGCAGCATTCTTTATAGACTATCCTGTTTAGCCAGATTGCTGTTATGTTTGAATTGTTTGCATATATTTGCTTCTTTAATGATTCTATTTGAGGATAGTACTATTAAATATGCAGAGGCATTTAGTATGCAATCTTTAATAATAATTCTAGTGATTTGCTACAGTAGAGTATGATAAGGTTTTTGCAATGGTTTATACTAACTTATCTCACGAGTCCTTGTTGAGTTTTGTGTGGATGAAGCTTTTGAGATTTAGGGAGACCGTGATATGAGAGGAATTAAGGAGACACAAAAGCTCAAGCTTGGGGATTCCCAAGGCATCCAAAGATAATATTTCAAGAAGTCTCAAGCATCTAAGCTTGGGGATGCCCTTATTGGCATCCCACCTTTCTTCTTCAACAATTATCGGTTAGTATCGGTTGATCCTAAGTTTTTGCTTCTTCACATGATGTTTGCTATTCTTAGATGTCATTTTCTTTTGCTTTGCTTGCTGTTTGAATAAAATACCAAGATCTGAAATTATTAAATGTTAGAGAGTCTTCACATAGTTTCATAATTATTAGACTACTCATTGATCTTCACTTATATCTTTCGGAGTAGTTTGTTGTTGCTCTAGTGCTTCACTTATATCCTTTTAGAGCATGGTGGTAGTTTTATTTTTAAGAAATAGATGAACTCTCATGCTTCACTTATATTATTTTGCGAGTCTTAATAGCATGGTAATTTACTAAAATTCTAATATGCTAGGTATTCAAGAATAATAAAATTCTCTTAGGAGTGTGTTGAATACTATGAGAAGTTTGATACTTGATAATTGTTTTGAGATATGGAGATGGTGATATTAGAGTCATGCTAGTTGAGAAGTTGTGAATTTGAGAGATACTTGTGTTGAAGTTTGTGATTCCCGTAGCATGCTCGTATGGTGAACCGTTATGTGATGAAGTCGGAGCATGATTTATTTATTGATTGTCTTCCTTATGAGTGGCGGTCGGGGACGAGCGATGGTCTTTTCCTACCAATCTATCCCCCTAGGAGCATGCGCGTAATACTTTGCTTTGATAACTTCTAGATTTTTGCAATAAGTATATGAGTTCTTTATGACTAATGTTGAGTCCATGGATTATACGCACTCTCACCCTTCCACCTTTGCTAGCCTCTCTAATATCGCGCACCTTTCGCCGGTATCATACACCCACCATATACCTTCCTCAAAACAGCCACCATACCTACCTATCATGGCATTTCCATAGCCATCCCGAGATATATTGCCATGCAACTTTCCACCATTCTGTTTATTATGACACGCTCCATCATTGTCATATTACTTTGCATGATCATGTAGTTGACATCATATTTGCGGCAAAGCCACCGTTCATAATTCTTTCATACATGTCACTCTTGAGTCATTGCACATCTCAGTACACCGCCGGAGGCATTCATATAGAGTCATATCTTGTTCTAATTCTTGAGTTGTAAGAAAATAAAAGTGTGATGATCACCATTATTAGAGCATTGTCCCAGTGAAGAAAGGATGATGGAGACTATGATTCCCCCACAAGTCGGGATGAGACTCCGGACGAAAAATAAATAAAAGAGGCCAAAGAAGCCCAAATAAAAAAATAAAAAAGAGGCCATAAAAAAGGAGAAGGCCCAAATAAATAAATAAACAAATAATGAGAGAAAAAGAGAGAAGGGACAATGTTACTATCCTTTTACCACACTTGTGCTTCAAAGTAGCACCATGATCTTCATAGTAGAGAGTCTCTCATGTTATCACTTTCATATACTAGTGGGAATCTTTCATTATAGAACTTGGCTTGTATGTTCCAATGATGGGCTTCCTCAAATTGCCCTAGGTCTTCATGAGCAAGCAAGTTGGATGCACACCCACTTAGTTTCTTTTTGAGCTTTCATATACTTATAGCTCTAGTGCATCCGTTGCATGGCAATCCCTACTCACTCACATTGATATCTATCGATGGTCATATCCATAGCCCGTTGATACGCCTAGTTGATGTGAGACTATCTTCTCCTTTTTTTCTTCTCCACAACCACCATTCTATTCCACCTATAGTGCTATGTCCATGGCTCACGCTCATATATTGCGTGAAGATTGAAAAAGTTTGAGAACATCAAAAGTATGAAACAATTGCTTAGCTTGTTATCGGGGTTGTGCATGATTTAAATATTTTGTGTGGTGAAGATGGAGCATAGCCAGACTATATGATTTTGTAGGGATATCTCTCTTTGGCCATATTATTTTGAGAAGACATAATTGCTTAGTTAGTATGCTTGAAGTATTATTATTTCTATGTCAATATGAACTTTTGTCTTGAATCTTATGGATCTGAATATTCATGCCACAATTAAGAAGAATTACATTGAAATTATGCCAAGTAGCACTCCGCATCAAAAATTCTTTTTTATCATTTACCTACTCGAGGATGAGCAGGAATTAAGCTTAGGGATGCCTGATACGTCTCCAACGTATCTATAATTTTTGATTGCTCCATGCTATATTATCTACTATTTTGGGCAATATTGGGCTTTATTATCCACTTTTATATTATTCTTGGGACTAACCTATTAACCGGAGGCCCAGCCCAGATTTGTTGTTTTATGCCTATTTCGGTGTTTTGAAGAAAAGGAATATCAAACAGAGTCGAAACGGAACGAAATCAACTGGAGAAGTTATTTTTGGAAGGAAACCTACCGGATAGACTTGGACCCTACGTCAGAAGATGAAGGAGGTGCTCACGAGGGTAGGGGCGCGCCCCCCTGCCTCGTGCACCCCCCCTTCGGTCCACCGGCGTACTCCTTTCACCCATATATACCCACGTAACCTAAAACTTCCAGAATGGAAATTAGATCGGGAGTTCCACCGCCAGAAGCCTCCGTAGCCACCAAAAACCAATCTAGACCCTTTCCAGCACCCTGCCGGAGGGGCAATCCCTCTCTGGTGGCCATCTTCATCATCCCGGTGCTCTCCATGACGAGGAGGGAGTAGTTCTCCCTCGGGGCTGAGGGTATGTACCAGTAGCTATGTCTTTGATCTCTCTCTCTCTCGTGTTCTTGAGATGTTACGATCTTGATGTATCGCGAGCTTTGCTATTATAGTTGGATCTTATGTTTCTCCTCCCCCTCTTCTCTCTTGTAATGAATTGAGTTTCCCCTTTGAAGTAATCTTATCGGATTGAGTCTTTAAAGATTTGAGAACACTTGATGTATGTCTTGCCGTGGATATCCGTGGTGACAATGGGATATCACGTGATTCACCTGATGTATGTTTTGGTGATCAACTTGCGGGTTCCGCCCATGAACCTATGCATAGGGGTTGGCGCACGTTTTTGTCGTGATTCTCCGGTAGGAACTTTGGGGCACTCTTTGAGGTTCTATGTGTTGGTTGAATAGATGAATCTGAGATTGTGTGATGCATATCGTATAATCATACCCACGGATACTTGAGGTGACATTGGAGTATCTAGGTGACATTATGGTTTTTGTTGATTTGTGTCTTAAGGTGTTATTCTAGTACGAACTCTAGGGCTGTTTGTGACACCTATAGGAATAGCCCAACGGATTGATTGGAAAGAATAACTTTGAGGTGGTTTCGTACCCTACCATAATCTCTTCATTCGTTCTCCGCTATTAGTGACTTTGGAGTGACTCTTCGTTGCATGTTGAGGGATAGTTTGAAGGAAATATGCCCTAGAGGCAATAATAAAGTTATTATTTATTTCCTTATATCATGATAAATGTTTATTATTCATGCTAGAATTGTATTAACCGGAAACATAATACATGTGTGAATACGTAGACAAACAGAGTGTCACCTAGTATGCCTCTACTTGACTAGCTCGTTAATCAAAGATGGTTATGTTTCCTAACCATGAACAAAGAGTTGTTATTTGATTAACGAGATTACATCATTAAGTGAATGATCTGATTGACATGACCCATTCCATTAGCTTAGCACCCGATCGTTTAGTATGTTGCTATTGCTTTCTTCATGACTTATACATGTTCCTATGACTATGAGATTATGCAACTCCCGTTTGCCGGAGGAACACTTTGTGTGCTACCAAACGTCATAACGTAAATGGGTGATTATAAAGGAGCTCTACAGGTGTGTCCAAAGGTAGATGTTGGGTTGGCGTATTTCGAGATTAGGATTTGTCACTCCGATTGTCGGAGAGGTATCTCTGGGCCCTCTCAGTAATGCACATCACATAAGCCTTGCAAGCATTACAACTAATATGTTAGTTGTGAGATGATGTATTACGGAACGAGTAAAGAGACTTGCCGGTAACGAGATTGAACTAGGTATTGGATACCGACGATCGAATCTCGGGCAAGTAACATACCGATGACAAAGGGAACAACGTTTGTTGTTATGCGGTCTGGCCGATAAAGATCTTCGTAGAATATGTAGGAGCCAATATGGGCATCCAGGTCCCGCTATTGGTTATTAACCGGAGACGTGTCTCGGTCATGTCTACATTGTTCTCGAACCGTAGGGTCCGCACGCTTAAAGTTACGATGACAGTTGTTATGAGTTTTATGCATTTTGATGTACCGAAGTTTGTTCGGAGTCCCGGATGTGATCACGGACATGACGAGGAGTCTAGAAATGGTCGAGACATAAAGATTGATATATTGGATGACTATATTCGGACACCGGAAGCGTTCCGGGGAAGTTTCGGATAAAACCGGAGCACCGGGGGGTTACCGGAACCCCCCGGGGGGTTAATGGGCCTCATGGGCCTGAAGTGGAGAAGAGGAAGGGGCTGCCAGGGCAGGCCGCGCGCCCCCTCTCCCCCTAGTCCGAATTGGACAAGGAGGGAGGGGCGGCGCCCCCCCCTTTCCTTCTCTCCCCCCCTCTCTCCTACTTGGACAAGGAAAAGGGAGGGGAGTCCTACTCCCGGTAGGAGTAGGACTCCTCCTGCGCGCCTCCTCTAGGCCGGCCGCACCCCCCTTGGATCCTTTATATACGGAGGTAGGGGGCACCCTAGAACACACAAGTTGATCTTCGTGATCGTTCCTTAGCCGTGTGCGGTGCCCCCCTCCACCATATTCCACCTCTGTCATATTGTAGCGGTGCTTAGGGGAAGCCCTGCGACGGTAGAACATCAAGATCGTCACCACGCCGTCGTGCTGACGGAACTCCTCCCCGATGCTTTGCTGGATCAGAGCCCGGGGATCGTCATCGAGCTGTACGTGTGCTAAGAACTCGGAAGTGCTGGAGTAACGGTGCTTGGATCGGTCGGATCGGGAAGACGTACGACTACTTCCTCTATGTTGTGTCAATGCTTCCGTTGTCGATCTACAAGGGTACGTAGATCATACTCTCCCCTCTCGTTGCTATGCATCACCATGATCTTGCGTGTGCGTAGGAAATTTTTTGAAATTACTACGTTCCCCAACATAGTTATGTGATCCAATTATGTTAGTATTGTTGAGGGAACTTACACTAGCGAAAGTATGAACCCTAGGCCTTGTTTCCTAGCATTGCAATATGGTTTACGCTCACTTTTATCACCTGCTACCTTGCTGTTTTTATTATTTCAGATTTCAAATACCTTTATCTACTATCCATATACCACTTGTTTCACCATCTCTTCGTCGAACTAGTGCACCTATACAATTTACCAATTTATTGGGTGTGTTGGGGACACAAGAGACTCTTTGTTATTTGGTTGCAGGGTTGCTTGAGAGAGACCATCTTCATCCTACGCCTCCTACGGATTGATAAACCTTAGGTCATCCACTTGAGGGAAATTTGCTACTTTCCTACAAACCTCTGCACTTGGAGGCCCGACAACGTCTACAAGAAGAAGGTTGTGTAGTAGACATCAACGTGCTTCTGGAGAAGGTTGGAAAGAGGCTTCGTGATCTTTGAGAAGTTCTTAACGAACCTTCGACAATAGCTTGCGAGACCAAGGAAGTTGCGGAGTTGCTTCACGTTCTGAGGTGGTTCCCAATTCACAATTGCAGACACCTTCTCAGGATTCACCGCTATGCCCTTGGTAGAAATGATATGCCCAACGTAGAGAACCTCATCGAGCCAAAACTCGCACTTAGAAAACTTGGCATAGAACTGATGTTCTCTGAGCTTATCCAGCACCAAACGCAAGTGCTTGGCATGATCTTCCTTGTTCTTGGAAAAGACCAAAATGTCATCGAGGTAGACCAAGACGAAGTCATTTGTGTAGGCGTTGAAGATGAAATTCATCATGCGAGAGAATGTCGGAGGAGCGTTGACGAGGCCGAAAGACATGACAGTGTATTCATATGAACCATAGCTTGTTCTGAATGTTGTCGTGGGGATATCTTCTTCATGAATGCGAATCTGATGATAGCCCATAGGGAGATCAAGCTTGGAGAATACTTGAGCACCTTTGAGTTGTTCAAACAGCTCATTGATGTTGGGAAGTGGGTACTTGTTCTTTATGGTCTTCTTGTTCAATGGACGGTAGTCGACACAGAGTCGGTTCGTTCCATCCTTCTTCTTCACAAAAAGAACTACACAACCCCACGGAGAAGAACTAGGTCGGATGAGACCCATACGCTCTTGTTCATCGAGTTGCTTCTTCAGCTCCTTCAACTCTTTAGGTCCAAGCTTGTAAGGACGTTTGCAAACAGGTTCCATGCCAGGCTCAAGATCGATGACAAATTCAACTGGCCGGTGCGGAGGCATTCCTGGAAGCTCTTCTGGAAAGACGTCTTGATATTCGCAAATGACTGGAATTTGAGAGATGGCATCCAGTTCACCCTTCTCATTGAGAGAAAACAGACAAATAGTATCATCCCGAGCGGCAAAGACGATAACATCCTCAAACGAATGAGTCAATTGAATCTGCCTGGCAGCACAATCAAGCTGAGCCTTGTGCTTAGAAAGCCAGTCCATTCCAAGAATAAGATCAATATCCGAGTTACCAAGGACCATTGGAGAAGAAAGAAACTAATAGTCGCCCAACGTGATAGTAACATCTGGAACCTCCAAACTTGCACTCAAGTGTTTGCCAGGAGAAACGATATCCATTTGTTTGCCCAAATGAGAAGAAACAAATTCATTCTTGGCAAAAAATGGCTTTGACATGTGATACGTCTCCAACGTATCTATAATTTTTGATTGCTCCATGCTATATTATCTAATCTTTTGGACTATATTGGGCTTTATTTTCCACTTTTATATTATTTTTGGGACTAACCTATTAACCGGATGCCCAGCCCAGAATTGCTGTTTTTTGCCTATTTTAGTGTTTCGGAGAAACAGAATATCAAACTGAGTCCAAACGGAATAAAACCTTCGGGAACGTGATTTTCTCACCAAACGTGATCCAGGAGACTTGGACCCTACTCCAAGGAGTCAAAGAGGAGGTCACGAGGGTGGGGGCGCCCCCTAGGGCGCGCCCCCTGCCTCGTGGGCCCCTCGGTGCTCCACCGACGTACTTCTTCCTCCTATATATACATACGTACCCCCAAACGATCAGAACAGGAGCCAAAAACCTAATTCCACCACCACAACTTTCTGTATCCACGAGATCCCATCTTGGGGCCTGTTCCGGAGCTCCGCCGGAGAGGGCCGTCATCACGGAGGGCTTCTACATCATCATAGCCTCTCCGATGAAGTGTGAGTAGTTTACCTCGGACCTTCGGGTCCATAGTTAGTAGCTAGATGGCTTCTTCTCTCTCTTTGAATCTCAATACAAAGTTCTCCCCCTCTCTTGTGGAGATCTATTCGATGTAATCTTCTTTTTGCGGTGTGTTTGTTGAGACCAATGAATTGTGGGTTTATGATCAAGTCTATCTATGAATAATATTTGAATCTTCTCTGAATTCTTTTATGTATGATTGGTTATCTTTGCAAGTCTCTTCGAATTATCCGTTTGGTTTGGCCAACTAGATTGGTAGTTCTTGCCATGGGAGAAGTGCTTAGCTTTGGGTTCGATTTTGCGGTGTCCTTTCCCAGTGACAGAAGGGGCAGCAAGGCACGTATTGTATCATTGCCATCGAGGATAACAAGATGGGGTTTATTTCATATTGCATGAATTTATCTCTCTACATCATGTCATCTTGCTTAAGGCATTACTCTGTTTTTAACTTAATACTCTAGATGCATGCTGGATAGCGGTCGATGAGTGGAGTAATAGTAGTAGATGCAGAATCATTTCGGTCTACTTGTCACGGACGTGATGCCTATATACATTATCATGCCTAGATATTCTCATAACTATGCTCAATTCTGTCAATTGCTCAACAGTAATTTGTTCACCCACCGTAGAATACTTATGCTCTTGAGAGAAGCCACTAGTGAAACCTATGGCCCTGGGGTCTATTCTCATCATATTAATCTCCATCACTTTAATCTTGCTTTGCTTTTTTACTTTGCCTTTACTTTTTACTTTGCGTCTTTATACCAAAAATACCAAAAATATTATATCTATCAGATCTCACTCTCGTAAGTGACCGTGAAGGGATTGACAACCCCTAATCGCGTTGGTTGTGAGTAGCTATCGTTTTGTGCAGGTACGAGGGACTTGAGCGTGGCCTCCTACTGGATTGATACCTTGGTTCTCAAAAACTGAGGGAAATACTTACGCTACTCTGTTGCATCATCCCTTCCTCTTCGGGGAAAACCAACACAAGCTCAAGACGTAGCAAGAAGGATTTCTGGCGCCGTTGCCGGGGAGTCTACGCAAAAAGTCAACATACCAAGTACCCATCACAATCCCTATCTCTCGCATTACATTATTTTCCATTTGCCTCTCGTTTTCCTCTCCCCCACTTCACCCTTGCCGTTTTATTCGCCCTCTCTCTCTATCCTCCCTCTCCTTTCCGCTTGCCTCTTGTTTGCTCGTGTGCTAGTTTGCTTGCTTGTTGTTATGTCTGAAATTGAGGAAGTTATCGCCAATATGGGCGATAACAATATCATGGAAAATTCTGATGCTCCTGCTAAAGAACCTACCATCTTTCATACAAAAAAATTCCGTGTTGGTAGTGGTAATATTATTGGAAAAGGAGTTATTCAAGATTTCTTTACTTGTGCCGGTGCTTTACCTTCTATGGGTAGTTCTATCCTTCACAGAACTAGTAGTCTTGCGGACGCTATTGCCATGCTTGTAGTTGAACTTGAAAGACAATTCATGCACATGCATCCTTCCATACAAAGGATTTTTCTGGAATTTTCTAATATTGAGCATTCTTCTGTTAAGCGTGCCGCTACTATCTTTTTGGCTCATGAGTTTAGATTCATAATAAAAGAAGCCAAAGAAATCTTTGCGCATTATAGGGTGGACGCTTGCCCTCCTCCCATAGAGGCTATCCTCTTTGATCAAGAAGAAATAATGCGTTTTCAATCTCTAGATTATGTTGCTTTCAATGAAAATCTTAGAAAAAGGGTTCCTACCAATGTTTTAGTTGATATAATTTCTGAACTTAATGATGATTTGGCTATTCGAAATAATGAACTAGGATATTCTCTTGAATATAGGCTTACAAAGTTCTGTCAAAAGAATGCTTATAATGATGAATTGGTTGTGCATTATGAAGGACCAAAGGAGGAACCTATACCTCCCAAGGTTGATCTTGGGGACTTTTGTCCCGTTAAATTTAGTCATTTTGATTACTTTTGCTTGCCTCAAAGAAAACTTGCTGCCGAACATAGAGAATATGAAATGAGTTTTAATAATCTATCTTACTATTATGGCAAAACCTAGATCTATCCTCGCTTTTATGCCTAGCTAGGGGCGTTAAACGATAGCGCTTGTTGGGAGGCAACCCAATTTTATTTTTATTCCTTGCTTTTTGCTCCTGATTAGTAATAAATAAATTATTTATCCTCTGTTTTGGTTGTGTTTTTTGTGTTTAATTAGTGTTTGTGCCAAGTAGAACCGTTGGGAGGACTTGGGGAAAGTCTTGTTGAACTTGCTGTAAAAACAGAAACTTTAGCGCTCACAAGAACTGCTGTAATTTTTATTTGAAGAGTGCTATTTAGTTAATTCTTTTTGTATATGATTAATAGATAAATTACTCACGTCCAGCAATTTATTTTAGAATTTTTGGGGTCCAGATCTTGCTCTAGATACAGATTACTGCAGACTGTTCTGTTTTTGACAGATTCTGTTTTTCGTGTGTTGTTTGCTTATTTTGATGAATCTATGGTTAGTAAAATAGTTTATAATCCATAGAGAAGTTGGAATACAGTAGGTTTAACACCAATATAAATAAGTAATGAGTTAATTACAGTACCTTGAAGTGGTCTTTTGTTTTCTTTCGCTAACGGAGCTCAGGAGTTTTCTACTTTAAGTTTTGTGTTGTGAAGTTTTCAAGTTTTGGGTGAATTCTTGTGATGGATTATGGAACAAGGAGTGGCAAGAGCCTAAGCTTGGGTATGCCCATGGCACCCCCAAGATAATCCAAGGACACCAAAAAGTCAAAGCTTGGGGATGCCCCGGAAGGCATCCCCTCTTTTGTCCACTTCCATCGGTAATTTACTTGGAGCTATATTTTTATTCACCAACATGATATGTGTTTTGCTTGGAGCGTCTTCTATTATGTGTGTCTTTGTGTCTTAGTATGCCACAATCATCCTTGCTGTACACACATTTTGAGAGAGCCATACATGAATTAGAATTTGATAGAATGCTCTATGTGCTTCACTTATATCTTTTGAGCTAAGTAGTTTTGCTCTATGTGCTTCACTTATATCTTTTGAGCGTTATAATTTTGATCTATGTGCTTCACTTAGATATTTTAGAGCACAGTGGTGGATTTGTTTTAAAGAAACTGTTGATCTCTCATGCTTCACTTAAATTATTTTGAGAGTCTTAATAGCATGGTAATTTGCTTAATAATAATATGCTTGGTATTCAAGATTTGTGAAACTTTCTTTTGAGTGTGTTGAATACTATGAAAAGATTGAAGCATGATAATTGTTTTGAGATATGGAGGTGATAATATTAACGTCATGCTAGTTGAGTAGTTGTGAATTTAAAGAATACTTGTGTTAAAGTTTGTGATTCCCGTAGCATGCACGTATGGTGAACCGTTATGTGATGAAGTCGGAGCATGATTTATTTATTGATTGTCTTCCTTATGAGTGGCGGTCGGGGACGAGCGATGGTCTTTTCCTACCAATCTATCCCCCTAGGAGCATGCGCATAATACTTTGCTTTGATAACTTCTAGATTTTTGCAATAAGTATATGAGTTCTTTATGACTAATGTTGAGTCCATGGATCATACGCACTCTCACCCTTCCACCTTTGCTAGCCTCTCTAATATCGCGCACCTTTCGCCGGTATCATACACCTACCATATACCTTCCTCAAAACAGCCACCATACCTACCTATTAGGGCATTTCCATAGCCATTCCGAGATATATTGCCATGCAACTTTCCACCATCTAGTTCATCATAACACATTCATCATTGTCATATTGCTTAGCATGATCATGTAGTTGACATAGTATTTGTGGCAAAGCCACCGTTCATAATTTTTTCATACCTGCAAACAATAGCTACTCGCAACCAACGCGATTAGGGTTTGTCAATCCCTTCACGGTCACTTACAAGAGTGAGATCTGATAGATATAATATTTTTGGTATTTTTGGTCTAAAGATGCAAAGTGTAAAGTAAAGGCAAAGTAAAAAAGCAAAGCAAGATTAAAGTGATGGAGATTAATATGATGAGAATAGACCCGGGGGCCATAGGTGAGGGAGTCCTGGATTAGGGGGTGTCCGGATGGCCGGACTATACCTTCAGCCGGACTCCTGGACTATGAAGATACAAGATGGAAGACTTCATCCCGTGTCCGGAAAGGACTTTCCTTGGCGTGGAAGTCAAGCTTGGCGATACGGATATGCAGATCTCCTACCGTTGTAACCGACTTTGTGTAACCCTAACCCTCTCTGGTGTCTATATAAACCGGAGGGTTTTAGTCCGTAGGACAACATACAGAACAACAATCATACCATAGGCAAGCTTCTAGGGTTTAGCCTCTCCGATCTCGTGGTAGATCTACTCTTGTACTACCCATATCATCAATATTAATCAAGCAGGACGTAGGGTTTTACCTCCATCAAGAGGGCCCGAACCTGGGTAAAACTTCGTGTCTCTTGCCTCCTGTTACCATCCGGCCTAGACGCACAGTTTGGGACCCCCTACCCGAGATCCGCCAGTTTTGACACCGACATTGGTGCTTTCATTGAGAGTTCCTCTGTGTCGTCGTCGTTAGGCTTGATGGCTCCTACGATCATCAATAGCGAAGCAGTCCAGGGTGAGACCTTTCTCCCCGAACAGATCTTCGTCTTTGGCGGCTTCACACTGCGGGCCAATTCACTTGGCCATCTGGAGCAGATCGAAAGCTATGCCCCTGGCCGTTAGGTCAGATTTGGAAGTTTAAACTACACGGCTGACATCCGCGGGGACTTGATCCTCGAGGATTCGAGCCACTGCCGAGCGCACTGCACTATCACGACGAGCATGATCTAGATGTGCCGCCGAACAGTGCCCTAGAGGCCGCACCCGCATCGGCTTCGACCCTTAATTCGGAGCCAACTGCGTCGATCGAGGATGGGTGGTTGGATGCCGCCTCGGGGGCTGCAATCCCAACGGCGATCGAGCCAAACACCTGCCCCGCACTCCGCGAGACTCATGACTCCAAGGAGCCGGACTCCGAACCCTCCGCGCCCCTGCCGATCGAATCCGATTGGGCGCCGATCATGGAGTTTACTGTCGCGGACATCTTTCAACACTCGCCTTTCGGCGATATTCTGAAGACACTAAAGTCTCTCTCTTTATCAGGAGAGCCCTGGCCGGACTACGGTCAGCAAGGTTGGGATACGGACGATGAAGAAATTCAAAGCCCACCCACCACCCACTTTGTAGCCACTGTCGATGATCTAACCGACATGCTCGACTTCGACTCCGAAGACATCAACGGTATGGACGCCGATGTAGGAGAAGATGAAGAACCAGCGCCTATTGGGCCCTAGAAGGCCACCCCGTCATATGACGTATACATGGTGGACGCACCAAAAGATGACGACGAGGAGCGGAAGGACGCACCGAAGGCTTGTTCCCTCGAGAAGCAGTCAAAGCGGCGACGCAAGCGCCACCCCAAATCCTGCCTCGACAGAAATAACGATCACACAGACCCAGCGCTGGAGCAGGGCAAACCACTGCCGGACAATGGCAATCCGGATAATCAAACCGAACAAACAAATTCTATCAAGGATAATGGTCCGGACGACATAACGCCGGATAGGCACCCGGAGCAGCAGAATGCCCGTAAAAGGCTTGTTGCCACCGCGAGGAGTCTTAAAAAGCAGAAGCAAAGGCTCAAGGCTATGCAAGATACACTCCAAATCAGATGGAGTAAAATACTCAACACAGCAGCGAGGTACGGCGACAATCGCCCCTCCAAGAGCTACCCAAAGCGGAAGCTGCTATCTGAATTCGATGAGGAGGCCTCAGACCCCCCACAACCAAATATCAAAGCAGCCACCTGGCCAGATAGACGACCCCTCTACCAACACAGAGCGGCATACAATGCCACTCACAATACAACACGCGACCCTTGCGAGGGCTCGCACCCAAAGGACGGCGCAGCAAGATCCATCTATGGACCACGCAAGCACGCCCCAGCATACAATGCAACATAACAAACATCCGAACAACGCGGTACACCCAGCTACAGGGGTGCCGCACACCCCCTATGTTTCACCGATGAGGTGCTGGACCATGAATTTCCAGAGGGATTCAAACCCGTAAACATAGAGACATACGACGGAACAACAGACCCTGGGGTCTGGATTCAGGACTACATCCTTCATATCCATATGGCTCGAGGAGATGATCTCCACGCCATCAAGTACTTACCCCTCAAGCTCAAAGGGCCAGCTTGTCACTGGCTTAAAGGCCTCCCCGAAAGCTCCATTGGAAGTTGGGGAGAGCTCGAAGACGCCTTTCGGGCAAATTTTCAAGGGACTTATGTCCGACCTCCGGATGCGGACAATTTGAGTCATATAACTCAACAGCCCGGAGAGTCAGCCCGAAAGCTTTGGAACAGGTTTCTTACTAAAAAGAACCAGATTGTCGACTGTCCGGACGCCGAAGCCTTGGCAGCTTTTAAGCATAGCGTCCGTGACGAATGGCTCGCCAGACACCTCGGCCAAAATAAGCCGAGAACGATGGCCACATTAACAAGCCTCATGACCCGCTTTTGCGCGGGTGAGGACAGCTGGCTAGCCAGATGCAGCACCAGCGACCCCAGTACATCTGAAGTTAGAGATGGAAACGGGAAATCACGGCGCAACAGCAATAACAAACGCCGGAATAAAGAAGACAGCACAAAGGGCACGGCAGTAAATGCCGGATTCAAAAGCTCTCAGCCAGGTCAAAAGCCGCCCTCTAAAGGCACCAGGGATGAACTGTCCAGCCTCAACAAAATTCTGGACCAAGTATGTCAGATCCATAGTACCCCTGGTAAACCTGCTAATCATACCCACAGAGAATGTTGGGTCTTCAAGCAGTCCGGCAAGCTCAACGCCGTACACAAGGGGGAGGATACACCAAGTGAAGACGAGGACGAGCCTCCCAAGCAAGACACTGGGGAACAAAAGAAATTTCCACCAGAAGTCAAAACAGTAAACGTGTTACACATGATCAAGGGAAAAAACAACGCGGCACTCCCAGGAAAATATACCCAAGTGCCTGTCACCGCGAAGTCCTCCCACTGGTCGTCTCAACCGATCACTTTCAACCATCGCGATTACTCAGCAAGTATCCGACGCGAGGATGGGCTGCCCTGGTATTAGACCCAGTAATTGGCGGATATCACTTCACACGAGTCTTGATGGACGGTGGCAGCAATCTAAACCTAATATATCAGGATACAATTCGCGGGATGGGGTTAGACCCAACAAAAATTCGCCATAGCAATACTACCTTTAAAGGAGTAACGCCAGGCCCAGGGACTCGTTGTACGGGCTCCCTCCTACTACAAGTTATATTCGGCTCCCCCGATAACTTCTGTCACGAGCATTTAACCTTCCACATCGATCCATTCCAAAGTGGCTATCAAGCACTGCTCGGACGCGAAGCTTTCATTCGCTTTAATGCAATACCACACTACGCCTCCCTCACACTCAAGATGCCCGGTCCACGTGGCATCATTTCAGTGAACGGAAATATCAAGTGATCTCTGTGCACCGAAGAGAGTGCGGCTGCCTTGGCAGCCGCACACTAAAGGCGCCCGGACCAGCGAAAGCACCCAATAGGTCGTCAAGACCTCAGACACAACTAATCAAGTCCGGCGCCGCTAGTTATACCGAATAAATGGTCACACCCCTATTTGTCAATACAAGGGGCTCAACGCGCGCAGACAAGTGGCAATTTTTTCTCATCTTGAATTATACATGGTTTCTTTAAAAACTATCCTTTTTGCACGACAACTTTTTCACCTAAATTCCTCTCTTTTACAGACGATCATCGTGCTACACCCGTCCAGGATACAGCACAACGGAGACACAGGCGCAGACGTGCAGCGGGGACCCGCCCCAAGGATTCTTTTTAGATTAAGACCATGTGTAAACCTTTTTTACTGTCTCTTGTTGATACATATCCACCATTGAGAAGGATGCTGACGTCTTGGCATGTGGCCACGCCAGAACAATGCACGTACCTGGACACAAGGGACTTCTTACAAAGGCCATTATTTAGGCCCGGTTTATACCACAAAGACCGAATACCTTAGGGAGTGTTCGGCGTCGCGAGTTTGGCCCTATATGCATCAGCTCCGAATCATTGTCTTTGGTCAAATGTTGGGTTTGCCCGGCTCTTGTGTTTTGGTGCCTTACGTTCCGCTTTACCGGCTAAGGTAGCACCAGGAGAACTACTGCGATTGTGCCCTCGTTCATCCGGACGAGCACCTCAGTAGAGAAAGCCGAAAACTGACTGTCATGATGTAGCGTGAGACTGGTCAACCACTCGATGACCTGTTGGAATGTTAGAATTCCTCCGCCTTAACGAAGGGCCGTTTTCCGGCCAGGCATGTACGCACCCCGGGATCGGGAGAGTGCGGAGCCACCAGGGGCTATCTAGTAGCCCCACTGTCAAACTCCTATGGCTAAGTGAAAGTGTTAAAGCATTATAGTCCGGTTGCCTCGCTCGCTCCGCTATCACCTCCTTAATAGGACCAAGACGTTGGGTTAAGTGTGAACGCGTGTTTTTTGCGAGCACCTCCGCATTATATGTGTGGGGGTCGAAGCCGACGGCTGCAATCTTTCAGGTTATACACATGTATACATAAACGGCCGCCCAGGAGGCATCATATTACTTTCAGGCAAAAGTATAAAAATAGCCTTATAAAAATTTATAAAAGCATTTCGCTTACAATGAGATTACATATCACTCAAACATAATATTTTTTGAGCACTGGGTCTCTATCAAACGAGCACCCTCAAGAACTTCTTCAAACTAGTGCTCAGCAGCCCTTCGGCCTATGGCCGAATCCCGCGCTGCAACAGTGGTAGCATCCATCTCCGCCCAGTATGCTTTAACACGAGCAAAGGCCATCTGTGAGCCCTCTATGCACGCCGACCTCTTCATCGCATTAATGCACGGCACCACGTCAAGGAACTGCTGCACCAAGCTGAAATAGCTGTTCGGCTTTGGCCTTTCCGGCCATAGCTGTTCGGCTTTGGCCTTTCCGGCCATAGCTGATCCACAACAGACCTCATGGCGAGTCCAGACAACCTATTCAGTTCGGCCCATTCAGCTAATTGGTCAGTCAATGAAAGTGGACGCTCAGGAGAATGGAATTGTCTCCAAAACAGCTGGTCTACTTGACGGTCCGTCTGACCCTGGAAGTACTTGGCCGCATCGGCAGCGCTCGCCGCCAAATCCATATACACATTCTCCGAACTCCACAGCCGATCCAGAGTGGCATACCATGGATCTCCGAACTTCCTCCGCAACATAAACGATTTCCCAGCTACCATATCCCTGGCTTCCCGCAGCTCCTCCTTCTTCGCCCTCATAGCAGAGCGGATGTCTTTCCTCGTCGCAACAGCCTTCTCAAGGTCCGATGCCTTCGCTAGGTTTTCCTTTTCAAGAACCCAGCAACGGTCGGCGGCGGCTTTTAATTCTATGGCCATCTTGGCCATCTTATCCCGGCTCTCACCATGCGCGGCCTTCTCGGCTTTCAACTCTTCGGTTGCCTTCAAAGCAGCCGCATTACCATGCTTGGGCAAGTTCCGCCCGCAAGGCTTCAACA
Source organism: Triticum urartu (assembly GCF_003073215.2). Classification (NCBI taxonomy): domain Eukaryota; kingdom Viridiplantae; phylum Streptophyta; class Magnoliopsida; order Poales; family Poaceae; genus Triticum; species Triticum urartu. The sequence continues at coordinate 563,420,555 of NC_053026.1, read as the reverse complement.
GTGGCAGCTCCATCTGCAGTCACAACGTATTAAAGATACTGGCATCATGCTGCTCTTACTATGTGGCGTTTACCAGATAATGACACTTACCCTGTGCCTCGTCAAGCCTTTTGTTAACAAGCTCGATGTCGGCGTCTGCCGCATCCAACTGCCGTTTTAAATTGGCAAACTCGTTAGTCCGGCTAGCCACCGGAGCTTCCATCACCTGCACATAGATGAAGTATGGTTATTACCTGGGAATATGATCCTCTGTTCGTCGTCGTTTCCGACGACAACCAGAGTCTCAGGGGCTACTATCTACACAGGGCACACCTAGCATGTGCAGGACTATCATACATTATTTTACGTACCTCAAAGCCTGTCAGTAGACTCATAAAAGCTTCATGCAATCCGCTTTCGGTGGACGAGATTCTCTCCATCACCGTATTCATCAGCACACGGTGTTCATCCGAGATGGCCGCTCGCCCCACCAACTCCCTCAGAACATCCGATCGCACACCAGACGGTGCCGGAATCTTTTGTCTGCTCTCTTCGGGAGCCGGACACTGGGAGCTTCAGGGGTCAACGGGATTATCTTCCGGCCTCACCGGACTCGGAGAGGCCCTCCGCGACGACACTTCGGGGTCGCCCGCTTCTGGAGCGGCGGAGTCCGGAGGAGGCGTTTCGCTCTCCATCATCTCTGCAAGAAGATCCCCCGAAGACGAGCTCATTTGAGAGGGGCTAAGGCCCGAACTAAAAAAATATATGCAGTGGTTATTTTCTCAGAAGAAAAAGATGGCATACCTATACTATTAAAGTATTTCGGGCCACTTACGACTCGCTAGAGAATTGATCCCCCCGCGGACTTTGTGCGACAAAAGCACCCCCCAAGGTAGGACCCTCTGTGGGAGACTTCTTCTCCCGTTTGGAAGCTTCGGCTTCCGAATCCCCGGGTGCAGTCCTTTTCCTCCTCTGGTCGTCTTCCTTCATGGAGACGCTCGCTCCCTCGGTTAGAATGGACAGCGTTGGGGGCCCGTGTCCGCCCGTATTATCCTCCCCAGTATCTTCCTTCAAGGGCTCCGGGCAAGGTGCGACCTGGAGCATCTTTTCCAATACTGGATTCTCCAAACCCTCAGGGAGGGGGGCCGAACACCGAATCAACTTCGCCTTTGTCAGCCAGTCCTGGTCAAAAAGCAAACTCTCAGAAATAACTTCGTAACAAGTGAGAGATAGTATGTTCGGCCGGAAGATTCCTTACCTGTTCGGCGGCGCGGTTACTTCTCAGGCCCACGTCCTCGGTAATTTCCGGACACTCTACCTGAGGTCCGAAGAATGACTTGTACATCTCCTCGTGCGTTTGACCGAGGAAATTTTGAATGACACGCGGTCCCTCGGGATTGAACTCCCACAAGCGAAGGGGCCGGCGTTTGCAAGGCTGGACTTGATGAACCAGCATAAGTTGTATTACCGCAACCAAACTAAAATCTCCATCAAAGAGATCTCGAATGCGGCTTTGCAGTATAGGCACGTCCTTGGCTGGACCCCAGCTCAGACCTCTGCTGATCCATGACATCAGTTGTGGTGGAGGGCCCAAGCGGAAAACTGGGGCGGCCGCCCACTTGGCATTTCTAGGAGCCGTGATGTCGAACCACTCCTGTTGCCACAATTCAGACACCTCTGAATGGAACCTTTGGGCCATGGAGCTCCCGTCATCTTGCATATTGAGGCACCTCCACGTGCTGCATGTTGCCCCTCGATCATCTTCGGCTTTACTTCAAAGGTCTTGAGCCACATGCCAAAGTGAGGGGTAACCCGAAGGAAGGCCTCACACACGACAATAAATGTCGTGATATGAAGAAAGGAGTCCGGAGCTAGATCATGGAAATCTAGCCCGTAATAAAACATGAAACCCCTGACGAAAGGATCCAGGGCAAGGCCTAGACCTCGGAGGAAGTGGGAGACGAACACGACGTTCTCGTTGGGTTCGGGGGAGGGGACGGCCTGCCCTCGGGCAGGCAGCCGATGCAAAACCTCGACGGTCAGATATCTGGCCTCCCTCAACTTTTTGATGTCTTCTTCCGTGATGGAGGAAGGCACCCATCGGCCTTGAAGGCTAGATCCGGACATGATTGAAGGTTCGGAGCACCTGACCTGAACTTTGGGTGTTTGAGCTTGAGGTGGGGGAAGGATTCGATTGAGCGCGGGAGGGAAAAATAAAAGCCTTGTCCCTTTATAAAGAGGGTGAATATCAAGCGTCCTCTCCGTGGCCGTTTGGACTTGCCTATAGTCTAGGAGTCCTAGAAGCGGTTGGGTTACCCACGCCCGTATTGATGAGAATCCCGGAATAAGGGGACATGATCTCTGCTTTAACAAGACGTGCCAAGGAAACCGCCTCGCATGACGCGCTGAGGTGGGACAATAAAACGATTCGAATAAAGGCTTGGCCGTGGTGTGTCACACTACGGAATACGTCAGCAGATTAGATTTGTGTAAATATTATTCTCTCTATGGCAATATGTGGAAACTTATTTTGCAGAGCCGGACACTATCTTTGTGTTCAAAATCTTCTATGAAGTACTTGGAGGAGGAACCCGCCTTGCAATGCCAAAGACAATCTGCGTGCCGGACTCGTCATCATTGAAGCCTGGTTCAGGGGCTACTGAGGGAGTCCTGGATTAGGGGGTGTCCGGATGGCCGGACTATACCTTCAGCCGGACTCCTAGACTATGAAGATACAAGATTGAAGACTTCGTCCCGTGTCCGGAAAGGACTTTCCTTGGCGTGGAAGGCAAGCTTGGCGATACGGATATGCAGATCTCCTACCATTGTAACCGACTTTGTGTAAACCTAACCCTCTCCGGTGTCTATATAAACCGGAGGGTTTTAGTCCGTAGGACGACATACAGAACAACAATCATACCATTGGCTAGCTTCTAGGGTTTAGCCTCTCCGATCTCGTGGTAGATCTACTCTTGTACTACCCATATCATCAATATTAAT